>NC_058130.1:561593988-561611731 GCF_016433145.1 Gracilinanus agilis | reverse complement strand
GAAGGGGAAAGTAAGAGCATAAATCATGTAACCATGTTAACTTTTCTAAAAAATAAATATTAATAAATGTTAAAAAAAACTTGCATTTATATAGCACTTTAGGGTTTGCAAAATGGTTTACAAATATTATCTCACTTTACCCTCACAAAAATACTGGAAAGTAGGTGCTATTATAATCTCTATTTTATAGATCAGAAAACTGAAAAATACAAAGGTCAACTGACTTGCCCAGGGTCATGTAGCTAGTTGAGTATTTTGAGGACAAATTTAAATTCAGTTCTATGCTGTCTCTGGGCCCAGTATTCTATATCTTGCATGACGTAGCTGTGCTATATAAAGGATGTCACTGAAGAAATACCTTGTTGAGAATAGTTTGGACTACATGTCCTCAGAAGTCCCTTCCACTTTTGAGAGTCTATAATTCTAAGAGAGCAAGTAGTATATAAATGACAGCAGATGATGAAAAATAAAATGAGAACTTTTATATTGTGTAAAAAAAAACCACACCAAATGCAATCAGTAATCTGTGTTTCATCTACCTAATCAGCAAGAAATCATTACCTAATCAGCAAGAAATCACTCTAGCTTTTAAGAATTCCATTGCTGAGAAAAAGAATTTCAAAAAAGAAAGTGAAAAGTCAAAGAGGTTATCAATATTTGAGAAGTGATACTACTTTTAAATTATGGAGGTACATACCTTGGTCCTCTGGTATTGTATGTGTTCATTTTTTAATATATGTATTTTTTATATTTATCTATGTCTATATATCAATATATCAATATATCAATATATATATACATGTATATATATATATTTGTAATAGTGTTTCCATGTTGTTCTCTCATTAGATTTGTTGGATAAATATTCATTCTATTTGACTTCTTTAAAGGAAAATAAAATTATTCAAATCTTCAGGTATTTTCTGGGTGCCTATTTGGGGTGAAGAACATAACTTACAAATGGACATTCTCACCTCTGGCTGCATGGACATCTCTAGGAAGAAAGGGTGTACAGAAAAGGAGGAACTGAGTAGCTTGTTCAGATAGGCATGCTAGTGACAAAGCTAACCTTAGAAAGACATGTCCCCATACTTAAGTCAGTCCTCTCTAATAAACAAAAGATACAATTTCAGAAATACAAAAGTAATTCATTAGAAACTATAGCCCCCTATAGTTCAATCAAACTCTTGGGATATAGGGAAAAAAAAGGACTGATGTAATGCATTTAATAAATTTTGTTGAAATCTTTTTTTCAGCACCAAGGCTCTGTCCAGTGGCCTTTCACCATGAGAATTTGTCACATCTGCTTTGTGGAATTTATTTAAACTCATTCTTTCTGGAATCACCTCAATAGGGAAGGGTTAAGTTGATCCATTCCATCAGGGCATGAACACATTAATCAAGCAGGGCTGCCAGAGGTATAGAAGGTATAACATGGAACTTATAATCAGAAAGACATGCATGGAATGGAATCAGCACTTATCAACCACCCATTATGTGCCAGACACTGTGTTGAGTGATTTTACAAATATCACATTTGATCCTTGGAATAACCCTGGAAATAGGTGGTATTTTCTCCATTTTACAGTTTGTGAAACTGAGGTAGACAGTTTAAGTGACTTTCTAGAGTCACAAAAACTATTTAGTGTTTGAAGCTTAATTTAAGTTTTGTCTCTCTGGACCCAATACTCTATCCATTTCACCACCTTGCTGCTTATAGTCATGAACTCTGATGTAAATTTAAAGACTCAGACATTTACTAGTTATGCGAACCTGAGAAGGTCACTTCAACTTTTAACCCCAATTTCAGCATCTGTAAAATAGGAATAACTCTTACTTCATAAAATTGTTGTGACAATCAAATAAAATAATATATATATAAAGTGCTTTGCAAAAATAAGATTATTATAAATATTCACTATTCATAATGAAGAGCACTCAAAAGTATTTATTAAACATATTCTATATGGCAGACATCATGATATAGTTAAAAAAAAGAAGTGACTCGAGACTCAGAGGACTTAAGTTCATCTCATGCTTCTGATGTTTGCTACCTCTGTGATCTTGAGCACCACCATAAACATCAGTTTATGGATCAAGTATTCATTTTGGATTTATCCTGGTCCATGACGTGAGATGTTAGTCCATGTTTAGTCTCTGCCATATTGCTTTCCAGTTTTGCCAGCAATTTTTGTCAAATGGTGAGTTCTTTCTCCAAAAGCTTGAGTTTTCAGATTTATCAAATACTAAGTGGCTATAGACATTAATTTCTATGTGTTAATTACCTAATCTATTCTTATTATTTTTTAACTAGTACCAGATTGCTTTGAGGATTACCACATTATAATTTAGTTTGAGATCTGTTATAACCAGGCCTACTTCCTTCATAACTATTTTCATTAATTCCCTAGATATTCTTGGCCTTTTATTCTTCCAGACGAATTTAACTTTTTTTTTAGTTCTGTAATTTTGGCTAGTTTGATTGGTATGGCACTGAATAAGTAAATTAATTTAGGTAGGGTTGTCATTTTCACTATATTAGTTTGGCCTATCCATGAGCAATTAATATTTTTCCATTTGTATACCTGGCTTTATTCATGTGAAAAGTGTAATTCTGCTCATATATATTGCTGGGTTTGTTTTGATAGCTATATCCCCAGATATTTTATAGTGTCTAGAATCATTTTGAATGGAATTTTCTTTTCTCTCTCTTACTGCTGGATTTTGTTGGTGGTAAAAAGAAATGCTGTTAATTTATGTGGGTTTGTTTTGTATCCCACAACTTTGCTGAAGCTGTAGATTTTTTCTATTAGTTTTTTGGTTGATTCTCTTGGATTCTGTAGGTATACTATCAGATTATCTGCAAAGAATGAAAATTGTGTTTCTTCATTGCTCAATTTAATTCCTTCATTTTCATTTTCTGCTCTTTTGCTATATCAAACATTTCTAATACAATATTAAATATTAGTGGTGACAATGGAGATATTTGCTTTCCCCTGATCTTGCTGGGAAGGGTTTTAGTTTATTTCCATTCCAATAATGTTTGCTGTTGGTTTTAGATAGATGTCATTTACCCTTTATGAAAAATTCAATTTATTCCAAAATTTTCTAATGTTTTTGTAAGAAATAAGTGTCAAAGGCTTTTCTACAACTGTTGAAATAATTGTGAGGTTTCTTGTGTATCTTGTGTAGTCAATGATGCTTAGGGTTTTCCTAATAATGAACCATCCTTTCATTCCTAATATAAAACCTGGTATGCAAACTCTAATCATGTTGTATGATTCTTGTAATAATGTTATAATATCTTTGTTAAAAATTTTTTTAATTTTTGCATCAATTTTCATGAGGGAAATTGGTCTATAGTTTCCTTTTTCTGTTTTAGCTCTTCCTGTTTTAGGTATCTATACCATATTTGTGTTAAGAGTTTGGAAAGATTCCCACTTCCCTTTTTTTTTCTAAATAGTTTATATAGTATTGGAGTTTGTTGGTCTTTGACTATTTCATAGAATTCACTTGTAAATCCATCTGTCCCTCAGGACTTTTTCTTAAGGAGTTCTTTGATGGTTTGTTCAATTTATTTTTCTATGATGGGGTTAAGTATTTGATTTCCTTTTTTCTTAATCTAGGCAGTTTATATTTTTGTATGCATTCATCTATTTCACTTAGATTGTCAAATTTATTAGCAGGTAGTTGGGCAAAATAACTTCCAATAGGGCAGCTGGGTAGCTCAGTGGATTGAGAGTCAGGCCTAGAGACGGGAGGTCCTAGGTTCAAATCCAGCCTCAGACACTTCCGAGCTATGTGACCCTGGGCAAGTCGCTTGACCCCCATTGCCCACCCTTACCACTCTTCCACCAAGGAGCCAATACACAGAAGTTAAGGGTTTAAAAAAAATAACTTCCAATAATTCCTTCGATTTCTTCTTCATTGGTTGTGACCTCACCCTCTTTGACACTGATAATTTGGCCTTTCTCTTTCTTTTATTTATTCAAGTTAGCCAGTGGTTTATCTATTTTTTTTCATAAAACCAATTCCTTGTCCCATTCATCAGTAATTCAATGGTTTTCTCACCTTCAAATTAATTAATTTCTCGTTTAATTTTTGGGATTTCCATCCTGGTATTTAATTGGAGAATTTTAACTACTTACTCCTCTAGTGTTTTAGTTTAGTTTTTAATTTTAGTCTAGTGTTTAGTTTCATTGATGTGCTCTTTCTCCATTTTGTTGATGCAAGCATTTATAGGCAAGAATTTCTCCCTTAGTACTGTCTTGACTGCATCCCACAAATCATGATATGTTAACTCCTCATTTTCATCCTCTTCAATACAATTATTGACTGTTTCCACAATTTGTTCTTTGCCTAATACTTCTTTAGGACAAGTTATTCAGTTTTGAACTAACTTCTTTCTGTCTGTCTGCTGTTATATGTTGAATGCAATTTTTATTGCATTATGGTCTGGAAAGTATTTAATATTTCTGCTTTTCTACATTTGGACATGAGTTATTTGTTCCCTATTATTTGGCCAAACCCAGTGAAGGTGTATGCACTGCTGAAAAAAGGTTTATTCCCTCCTATTCCAACTCAGCTTTCTCCAGAGTTCTATCATACCCGACTTTTCTAAAGTTCTATTTACCTCCCTAACTTTTCTCTTGCTATTTTTTAGTTGAATTTTCCCACCTCAGACAGAAGAAGGTTGACGTCTTTCCCTAGAAATGTTTCACTATATATTTCCTCCTGCAACTCATGTAACTTCTTCTTTAGGAATCTGAATTACCATGCCATTTGGTACATACATGTCTAACATCAATATTGTTTCATTTTCTATTGTGCCTTCCTTCATGATGTAATTTCGTTCCTCATTTCTTTGGACCTGATCAGTTTCTACTTTTCTTTTATCTGAGATCATTATTGCAACCCCTGGTTTGTTTTTTTTACTTTAGCTGAAGCATAGTAGATTCTGCTCCAGGCTCTTAGTTTTATTCTGTGTATATGTGTCTCCCTGTTTTAAATATATTCCTGATAAATAGCATATTGTGGAATTGTGGTCTTTAATCCACTCTGCTATCCTTTTTCATTTTATTGAGTTCATCCCATTCATATTCAGTTATGATTACTAATTGTTTTTCCCTCCATCTTATTTCTCCCTCTTAACTCTTTTCTCTCTCTCCCTTTAGCCTTCTCTTGTTCTCAGATGTTTTGTTTTCAATGATTATCTCCCCCCACACACAATTCACCTTCCTTTTTTCTATTCTTCCACCCTAATTCTCCCTTCCATCCTACTTCCCTATAGAGTAAAGTAAGTTTCTACCTCTGACTAAGTGGGAGTACAGCAATCAGAGAAAGGCCCAAGGTAAGGGTTGCATACTTTTCCAGGCCAAGGGCACTGTAGTTTCCTTTTATCATTTTGAGCTAGTTCTAATGAGAGTAAGCATTGTAACCTCTCATCTTCTCCTCCATTGTTTTGGTCTTTTATGTGCCTCTTAATGAGAGGTATTTTATACCCTTCTATTCTGTCTTTTTCTCTTCTCCCATGTGTCCCTTGTTCCAATCTCTTTTTTGGAGGAAGGAAGGCCTATCATATGATCTTCTTTCCTTTTTCTTCCTTTCTTCTTTCTACATATACTCCTTTTCGTTGTTCTATTAACAATAAAGTTCTAAAGTATCTTAGATACTTTAGGTATCTTGCATACTTTAAGTACCTTTTTTCAAGTGTCATAGTTATCTTGATTATTTCAATTATCACCTTCCCAGGTATGAATGTACTCAATTCAATCTTATTTTTTTATGCTTGAGTGCTGAGTGTGCAAATCAAATTTTATTTTCAATTCTGTTTTTTTTTTGGTCAGGAAAGGGTTTAATTCCTCTATATCATTAAACGTTAATTTTTTCTCCTGGAGGATTACACTTTTTTGCTGTGCTAGCAATTCTTAGTTGTAGTTCTAGATTTTTTTTGCTTTTTGGAATATTATATTCCGTGCCTTCTCATCCTTTAAGAAGAAGGTGCTAGGTCCTGTGTAATTCTGACTGTGACTCCACAATATTTCAATTGTTTCCTTCTGACTACTTGTAGTACTTTTTCAGGCCTGGGAGTCATGGAATTTGGCTATAATAGCCCTGGAGTATTTTATTTTGGGGTCTTTTTCAGGAAATGATAGATGGAGTCTCTCATTTTTTTTTATTTTCCCTATTGATTGAGGATATGAGGGAAATGTGTTCTGATGGTTTCTCATAATATAGTGTCCAAGCTACTTTTTTTTTTTAATCACAGCTTTCAGATAATCTGATGATTCTTAGATGATCTCTCCTGGATCTGTTTTCCAGGTTGGTTGTTTTTCCAGAGAGGTATTTTATATTTTCTTCTATTTTTAAATTTTTTTTTAATTTTGCCTTATTTTTTCCTGATCTCTTATGGTTTCATTCTTCTATTTGTCCAATTCTAAATTTTAGGGAGTTATTTTCTTCCTTGAGTTTTATGCTTCCTTGAGTTTTATACTTCCTTTTCTATTTAGCCAATCCTTTTCTATAAGGAGTTTTCTTTCAGTGTTTGTTTGTTTTGCCTCCATTTCCACTTGGCTTCTCCTATTGCTTAGGGGGTTGTTTTCTTCAATGTATTTAATGCCTCCCTTTCCTTTTTGCCTAATCTAGTTTTTACAGTGTTGATTTCTGTAGTGAATTTTGTCCGGATTTTTAGTTTTTCTGTCAATTCTTATTATTTGGTTTTTCAACTTCTTTTCATGTTCTTCCAGGAGTTCTTTTGGGGTCTGGTATCCATTCACACTTTTCCTTGAGGCTTCACATTATTCCTCTTTGGTATTGTTGTTCTCTTCTGAGTTCACATTTTGGTCTTCCCAATCATTAAAGTAACTTTCTAAGGTAAAGGGTTTTTTCATTTGTTTATTGTCTTTTGCTCATTTTTCATATTGTGTTTTCCCCTGTTACCTCATCTATCTGTTGAGGTTCATCTCTGTTCCTGGGGTACAGGGTGCCTTCCTCGATGCTTATAGGTTGTTCTTCTTTTTTATTCAGGTATGCCTGTCTACATTTGTTTCTTATAGTGTATCTGAAGAGGAGTTGGCACTGCTGGCTTCCTCTGGGAAGGTTTGTAGCTGTTTTGTCCAGCTTATGTTGTAATAGTACTTATGGTACCATTTCTCCTATTGTTTCATGGGCTGAGCTAGTTTGTTCTAAGCTGCCTTCATGCTCTTGCCAAGTGATTTGGGCTGGGTAGGTATCTTACTCTGGTCTCTGCTACTTCAGGTGTTCTGCTGCTATGTGGGACTGAGCAGATTCCTATAATTTGCCAGTCTCCTTCCCACCTGAATTCTGAAAACTTACTACCTCAGGTGCTCTGCTGGCATTTAGGAGCACATAGATCCCTGTAGCTCCTCATCCCCTTCTTTCTTCCCTTGTAGCCTCAGGACTCTGCCTAACACTCTTTTTAAAACATCACACTTACCCCACCCCTACCTTAGGAAACATCACAAAATGGATCGAATTGTTAATATTTCCAAATTTAATAATTGTTTTAAAATTTTTATTGATATCTTAGCTAATATTGTGCTCTTTCCTTTTCTTTTCACCTGTTCTCTTAATAACTTGATTTGGTAGGATAGTACCAACCTGAAGAAATCCAAACCTTGAGAACTATTATAGGTAGAATTGCCACCTTTGGTAGCCTTAGTAACTAGTAAAGATTTCTTATACCTTCAAGGGATTGAATAACTTCACCTTTAGCTTAATAGGAAAAAAATAAAATAGGAGGAAAGGAGCATATTTTGTTGGCTCTTTGACAAATACAAAGCCTTCTCTTGAAAATAAGACACCTATTCAAGGTATCAGAGGGGAAAGGACATCAGGATTTGGGGTCACCTTTTCTGAATTTGTGGTTTCAAATGGAACATCCCCTAAACTGGTATAAAAATATAGAAATTGTTTCTTTGCAAGAAGATATACTTAGTGAGGGTTGGGACTTGAGTATCTATCTAGTCCAACATTTTTTTTATTTTATTAATGATATAGCTGAGGCCCAAGAATGTAAAGTTATTTGACAAAGCTATTCAGACTACCCCTATCATTTTATTATTAAGGAAACTGAGACTCAGGTTGGTTAAATGACTTGACCAAGGTCATTCAGCTCTGACATGTCAGAGGCAGGATTTGAACCCAGGTTGTCTGATTCCAAAAGGAATTCTCTTTAGACTCTACCACCCTGACATCCTTGGACTAATTTTAAATCACATACTACACTTCAAAAGAAGACAGTTATTGTTTGTTTGTTTATCTTACAAACAGTCTATGTTGACAATGCTCTTACATTTTTTCTTCTTCTTGCTGAAAGAAGCTTTGCTTCAGGGAAAAAATCAAAGATTTACCAGCTGGAATATAGAGAAATGAACAGAGAACAATACCTGGACCCATCAGCTAGGAGCACCAGATTACTGTATAAAAACCCTTCCAGAGAGATCAGTTACTGGGAGAAAACAGGTGAAAGTACAGGATGATATAATGCCTATATCTAGAAAATATAAGGCTTATGAAGAATCTCAGTCAGGTTTACCCCCATTCCTAGAATTGTATGTCGTAGAACTTAGTCTTGAGAATAAAAGGCATAGCTATTCACCCATAAGTTGGTATTTCCTCCTTTCAATAAAGCATTCTTCTGTAATACTACTGATGTAATGCTTGCAAGTGAGAAGTCTATCTCAGTATAGTAATAGCATCCCAGAAAATATATTACTAGGTTTCCTGGATCAGAGTATTCAAGTGAATTGAAATGAGAATACTATAAAAGGTAGCCTACCTTTCTGTACCATTAAAGTCTCTGGCACAACTTTTGAATTAATAAAAACCTTTATGTTTCAATCCTGTTTTAAAAATTAACGATAAAATCATTTCCATATTATGGTAAATGTTGATGGCTCACTTTGATGATGTTTTTAATAGAAAAAAGTTAATAATGAATTATTTGCCTTTGAAAGTAAGACAGTGGTGTACATATTTATTGTTTTCCATTTTTCAGCTTTGAAGTACTAATTGATTTGTGGAATTAATAAAAGAGGCAAGCACACCTGGTTCTTTGTGTACCCAATGGGAAAGACCATGAGTACAGTGAGGCTGCAATCCCACTTGAATAAGGCACAGAGGTTATGGGGCAAACAGTACAGAAATTAGTCAAACTACATGAAAGGGTGGGGGATACAGAGGCAGATGGCATGGAAATAGGGAAGGGATGTGAACAAAGGAAGGCAATATAGGGAAGAGAATGAGGAGGGAGAAAGTAATAGAGAGTAACTTACATAACCATGGATTAGAGTTGCTCAGCAGCATTCTCAGGGTCAGATGGAGATGAAAGAGTGTTGGATGGTAGAGGGTAAGAGTTTAGGGGTCTCAATTCTAGAGGGTTTTGATGAGGGGCAGACTAACTTTCATTTGTGCCACTTCAGGGTTAGTTCATTAACATATCAACGTCCTTTAAAAGTTGTAACCTTAAAATTAACATATCTACCTCATTCCCAAGATATTAGTAAAATGTGATGTTCTGCTGGTCTTATTGGCTGGAATTTATCTGAAATTTACATATCAGAGGATTATGAAAAGAAAATTGAACTCTCTTAGTTTATTTTAATGTAATCAGTAACCTTTAATTTAATCAAATCAAGAATTTGAAGTGCCCCTACTTAACACTTGGTAAGTCAGTAGGTAAGAGAGCTCACAAGTCACTTACTAGTTCACACCCCCAAAGGCCACAAGTACTGCCCCCTCCTTGGGTAGTGCTGGGCAAATTGGAAGGCTATGATTAGTTCCTGTTAAGTGGGGGAGAGACAGGAAGTGACTTGGGAAAAGGACTATAAAAGATAAGACCAAGGACAAGATTTGTTCTTTGTTTCCTTCTTTCTTCAGTGAGGAGACTCTCTCTCTTGATTGATGCTGACACTTTGGTGAGGATACTCTTCAGCTTGAGCTCTGGTAACATTCTTAGAGGTCTTAGCCTCATGTGAACTGAAGGCTCTCAGTAGTTTCTTCAGGGTTTTCTGGCTCTTCAGATTTCAGCTTCCTAATTAGGACTTTGGATTCTTGTGAGACTCGCTTTCAAATCTGCATTTGGGTTTAGGATTTAGGGTATTTGTAGCTAGGCGATTTTTTTCTAACTCTTTCCTATATTTCATATGTCTACCTTGTTGTAAATAAAAACTGCTTATAGTCATTTTGACTGAAGAAGTTAATTATTTTTTTTAATAAATGGCAACCACAATTCAATTATTTTAATTTTTATATTTAGTCAAACCAATTGTAAATCTTACATGACTTACTCTGGCTACTTATAAATTTACTATACTGACTAGAAGGGAAAGGTGGTCAGGAGAATCAGAACAAGATACAATTTTAAGAAGAGAGGCCATTTCAGTTGGACTTTAAAGAATCAGTCTAACTTCAGCAGGTGAAAGTATATAAGCCAATCCAAGTATAAGGAATGGAATGTACTAAGGTATAGACTTAAGAAAGTTCAATATATGTTTGGCGGACAGAGAACAATCCAGTTTGATTAGACTATTAAGTTCATGGTTAGGGTTCAGGAAAGGTAATGTGAAATAAACCCAGAAAGGAAAAGCAGGAACAGATTGAGAAGGTCAGTGAATATGAACTTAATACTAAGACCCAGGAGCTCTTTCTTAAAAATTTTTTTTGTGTCATATACTCCTATGGTAGTCTTCTGAAGCCTGTGGACTCCTCAGAATAATATTTTAAGTGAATATAAAGAAATAGATTGGGTTATAAAGGAAACCAATTGTGCTGAAATATTGACATAAGGTTATCCACACTTGCTGTAGTCAAAAATTAAGGAAAGTCTGAGTTATGAAAGAGAAATCCAAATTTATTTAATGTGAATTAAATCTTGTCTTAATCCTCACCAGTACTGTTAAAACCATCTACTTCATATTCTTTTCTCTCTTAAGTTCTCATTACACTGTTCTCCTGGTTCTCCCCTACCTGTCTGATTCTACTTCTCTGTCTCCTCTAATGAATCTTCATCCAAGTTTTTCCCACTAATTGTAGGTTTCCCCTAACATTCTCTCCTTGCTTCTCTTCTTCTCCTTCTATACTATTTCTGTTGGAGATCTTATCAGTTCCTAAAGATTTACTTATCATCTCTATGCATATTTTTAAGCTATATTTGTTTAGGTCTAAACTATTTCTGACTTCCAATGTAGCATCCCCACCTGCTCATTGTATATCTTGGACTGAATGCCCCAAAGACATCTTAAATTCAAATTGTACAAAACTGTTTTCATTATCTTCCCCTCACCATACCTCCTCACCCCTCAAAAAATCCCCTCTTCTAAACTATTGATTTATATTGGCTACTTATAAAATTACTAGGCTGACTAAAAGAGAAAGAGAGTCAGGGGAACCAGAACAAGATACAATTTTAAGACAAGGGTACCACTATTCTTCTGGATACTCAGTCTCAAAGTTTTTTTAGATAATAGGCAAATAGAGGCAGTATATTGTATTGTAGTGGCAGAGTTAGGTAAAAAACACGGTTGTTCAGTTATTTCTTTTTTGATTTTCACTTTACTTCAGACACGTTACCTAGATTGGTTTCCTAGTATAAATATCCTCTCTCTCTATTCTAGGAAGTTATAATAAAACAGTTTCTAGTCTTTCTATTTTTAGATTCAAGCCCCCAGTCAGAGACAGTGCTCTGGCAAAACACCTCAATGTTAAATTGATCTCTCTCCTCTAGAGAAACTTCATTTCCAATTGCTTCCTCCTAACTGCATTCCAGATAAGTGCATTCAGACTAGAAAATGCCTCTGGTAAATTGTTTTTATAAAGACAAAGTGAATCTTTAAAACAAAAAAAATAAATAAACAGAATTTTTATTGCACAAAAGAAAAAAGAGAACTTCATACTCCCATAAAAAAGACCAAGGGAAGTAAAGCAATACCGAGGGATTACCTTGTAGTCTTCCATTGCTGGTACAGGGAAATGAAAGGGTTTATCAATACAGTATCTTTTCCTACATTCCCCATGTCCTGTTAAGTCATGCAGGCACTACTCTTGATTGAGATTTTTGAAATTTTCCAATATCTTTTAAACATAGGTGAAGGGCAGATTTTAGGAAGGTTGGCCACTTATTGGACAATAGTATTGAATTGGCATGTGATAGCAAGATATCAATGCCAAGTAAATATAAGACTTTGGCAGCTATAATTATATCTTGTATCTACACCAGCTGAGCTGAGTGAAGAGGTTGACCTCACTTATTGCATACTATGCATCATGGAGGTAGGTCAAAAGAGAACAATACTAGATATTTTTGAACTAGTTGAGAACAGGGAGAGAAACAAAATTCACTGCCTCAATTCATCAAGAAATGAGTCACTAATGAGCTCCAGAAGAAAGCCCCAAAAGGATTTTGATCACATATATTCTAGTAACTCATTGATTGAACCAAATCACATCACTTTTTCAGTCTTAATTTTCTCTTCTTTAAAATAAGAGAGTGAGAGAATTTATAAAATCTGTGATCATGTGAAAAAATAATTAAGATCTTTTCCAATTTCAGCCTACCTTAAGTCTATAAAATTCACATTCTAACTATGGATAAGATTCAGATGACATGAGTTTCTTTTATAGATATTCAGTATAAGACTTCAAAAATCATATTATGCATTAAAATGAGTTCCATTAAACAATTCTTCATAACACTTTATACTTACATTCAAATCATCAAAAGAAGAATCAGTCATTAGTACTCATGAATAAGAAGATAATGAAGATTTAAGATGGCCTTGGTGATGTGAAAACTGTTTAGATACTTAGTTTCCTAAGACAATTAAAGCATCTCCTCTGGTGAGCTAATTCTAGGTATGTCAAATGTATGCATTGCATAGAGTTTTGCCTCACATATATTAGGTGTTTTAATGCCAGTTTGTTGATTGACAGTGTCATTGAACTCAATGGCATAATTTTGGGAAAGGAGGCGTCCTACATAAAATTACTAGTATTAATTAGGCAGTGATGGGTTAAATGATAATCATATGACCATTTGACTAATTGTCAGACTATCCAGGAGCATACAGCAGTATCACATGCAAATACCTTCTGGAATTCTGAGAATAAGAAAGGACCAAGCAAAGAGGTGGTGAGTACACATGAATCTATGGGTTGCCCCTGAGTAGAAAAGTACAGCAGTGATTCAGACAAATAATCTGGGACAATCATCATTAAGGAAATGTCACATGAGTCGACTTCAAGCCTTTCTGGGAGAAATGATGACATACTTCTCTAGAAATGAGGAAATAAGAGCAATATGAATAAGCAGAAACACTCAGTGTTAAATAGGGTCTGCTTTCTTCTGCTGGTGACTGGTGACTATTAACTCCACTTAGTCTCTATTAGACGTCCTTAGATTCAAGGGAATCAAAATACTTATGTTTTATATATTTTATATATTTTATACAAACCTATTTTGAAATACATTGAGTAGATAGGGCAGTCTTATGTTTCTAACATGAATGAATGAATATTTGTTTCAGATGGAGAAAAACACAGAATAAAGTTTTGATAGTAACAAACTCACTATTACAAGTAAAAACCAACTATATGTTTTGTCTTCTAAAAACAGATATCTGCTAAACTCAAATTAATGCAACCTTTTCTGAAGGAGAGTAGGGTAGCCAAGAAAGCTAAAACAATACCATTTTATCTCTGAATTTTTTGTATATTGGGCCAGGTTACAAGATATAGCTAACCTATAGAGTAACATTTCCTGTTACTAGCCCCAGCAATGGACTTTTTTTTAATCAAAGAATATAACATCCTTATTCCTACTTTGCAAACCCCCAACAACAAACTTTTTCCAATTCTAAGGTACTCCATATCCAGTTTGTTTCCTACCTAAACTGAAACCTGTATGAGCATGTCTTTTTTTTGTTCCTTCCAAAAATCTCCATTTATGCAGGTGAGGTACCTTCACTGGTGAATCCAGTAGTTCCTAAATATTTTATTTGGATTTGTCTTTGGTTTTGATTCTAATTTGTTCCAGCACTGACAATTTTACCTGCAGTAAATGATAACAACAGTGGGATTTCCAGTGAGATGGATCCAATAAGATGAGAGATAAAACAAGGATGCCCACTAATATCACTAGTAATCAATATTATACTAGATGCGCTAGCTATAGAAATAAGAGAAGAGAAGAAAAATATTGAAGGAATTAGAATAGGCAATGAGGAAACTAAACTATTACTCTGCAGGTATAAAATGGTATACATAGAGAATCAACTAAAACATTAGTTGAAATAATTAACAGCTTGAGCAGTTATAGGATATAAAATAAATTCACATAAATTGTTGATTTCTATATGTTACCAACAAAATCCAGCCAGAAGTAAAAGAAAAATTCCATTTAAAATAACTGTTGTCAATATTAAATTATATACAACATGTATAAAACATTATAAAATACTTTACAATATAAAATATGATATAAAACATAAAAGACATGACAGTCTATCTGCCAAGGCAAACACAGGAACTATAAAAACAAAATTAAAAATACATTTCACGTGAATAAATAAACAACTGGGGAAATATTAATTGCTAAGGAGTAGGGTGAACCAATATAATAAATATGACAATTTTACTTAAATTAATTTACTTATTCAGTGCCATAAAACTGCCAAAAATTATTTTATGGAGATAGAACAAATAGTAACAAAATTCATCTGGAGGGACAAAGAGATCAACAATATCAAGGGAATTAGTGAAAAGAAAATATGAAGGAAAGTAGCCTAATAGTATCTGGTCACAAACTGTTTTAGAAGTCAGTCATCGACAAAACAATCTGGTACTAAGAAAAAATAGAGTGGAGGATCAGTGGAACACATTAGTCGCACAATAGACAGTAGTAAATGACCATGGTAATCTAGTGTCTAACAAAAAAATGATCCAAAATTTTGTACAAGAAATCACTATTTGGCATAATTATTGGAAAAACTAGAAAATGGTATGGCAAAAACTAGATATAGACCAAGTTGACATCAGTAGATTAAGAGTCTAGTCTGGAATCTCAGTATTTAAGTTCAAATATAGCATCAGATATTTACCAGACCCTGAGCAAGTCACCTAAGCCAGTTTGCCATAGTTTCCTCTTCTGTATCATGAGCTGGAGAAGGAAATGACAAACCATTCCAGTGTCTTTATCAAGAAAATCTCAAATGAAGTCATAAAGAGTTGAATGCAATTAAAACACTGGAGCAACAACAACAACAGGTTTAGACTAACATCTCACATCATATATAAAGAAAAAGTCAAATCAAATTGGGTACCTGATTTAAACATAAAGGGTGATAACAAGCAGAATAGGGGAGCTTAGAATAGATTGCTTATCAGATCTATGGGAGGGAAGAAGAATTTATGACCAAACAGGAGATAGAGAGAAATATACAGTGGATAATTTTTCTTATAGTCATTTAAAAAGTTTTTGCACAAACAAAACCAATGCAGCCAGGATTAGAAGGAAAATGAAAAACTGAGGGAGTGGGGTGTTATAAAATAGACCTGATGTTATGAGGAGCTGAAGCTGAGTGTGTGTGGATAATGCCTAAGTGTAACACTTAAATTGTGATAGTGAAACACAAGGAGCCCACAAAATGTTGGTCATGAATCTGTTAAACTCAACTTCAGAATAACAGTGTCCCAGACTGGTCAGCTAAAATGAAAAATCTGTGGCTGGGATTATAGACACTTCTAACTGAACAATCTGGCCCAGTAAGGAATAACACTATAGTCTGACTGCAGATTAGGTCCTGTTTGACTGATATGACTCTCCTTTCCCTCAAATTTCCCAAGGATATGTTCACTAAGCCTTAAGATAAAATGGACACAAGTTTAGGTAAGTTTCAGAGATTTAATGCTTACTAGGCTTAGAAGGAAACAGGATATCAACTGAGGAAGGAGGGAAACAGGAGATTCTTAATCTAAACTAAATGATGAAAGATGGTTCTTGAAGAGGGAATGATCAGGCTTGTCAATAATCAAATGCTGGCAGCCAGCTGCCAGCCTGGCAGGGCCAGACAGAATTCAACCAAAATAAGGTTGTTTAGCTTGTTGGAGTATGAATCAGGATCAAGTTGTTTGGAACAAAGATATCACAGAATCTGAAGCTATAAGTTGGTTAATGCAGGTTGCTGGTAATTCAAGTTGACCTACGGCCTACCCAAACCTACCTCCTGCTCCCACAGCCAGTCTCCAAATTGAGATGAGATTTCAGTTCAAATCCTCCCTTATATAGCTGAGCTACTAACTGTCTTGGCACATGGCACCTCCTGCCAGTCTCAGCTCATTCTATGTTCTAAACAGACAACTGTCCATCATCTTGCTCTCAATGTTGATTTGCAAAATATTATTAAGGGGGAAGACAGATTTTTATGAAAAATTTCTCTGACAAATGCTTCATTTCTCAAACATATATGGAACTGTGCCAAATTTCTATGAATAAGAATCATTCTCCAATTGATAAATGGTACAAATATATTAACAACAATTAACAACTAACAATTAACAATTAACAATCAACAATAAATATATGTTAACAACAATTAACAGTGAATTGTAAGAAGAACAAATCAAAAATGTATATAGTCATGCAAAACAATGCCCTAAATCACTATTTTTAAAACCTTTCTTTCAGTCTTGGAATCAATACTATGATTATGATTTGATTTTGATTTTGGCAACTTGAAAAAATTCAGAACCACAATGGGATGAAGGTAAATTAGAAGTTTCATAAAATAACATTGTCAATTCCAAGACAAAAGAGCAATGAGCATTAGGTGATGAAGATTAAGTGACTTGCCTAGGGTCACATAGATAGAAAGTGTCTGAGGCCAAATTTGAACCCAGAACCTCCCATTTTGGGACCTGGTTCTCTATTCATTGAGCCACTCATCTACCCCCTCTAAATCACTATTGATTCAAGAAATACAAATTAAAACAATTCTGAGATACCACCTCACATCTATCAGATTGATTAATGAGATAGAAAAGGGAAATTACAAATGCTCGAGGAGATCTAGGGGAGGAAAAAAACTAATGCATTGTTGGTAGAATTGTGAACTTGTCAGCTGATCTAACCATTCTGGAGAATAATTTAGAACTATGCCCAATATGACTACTAGGTCTATATTCCAATGAGATCAAAGACAAGGGATAAGGACCTAGTTGCAGTGGCAAAAAACTGGTAATGTGCTGAAAGTAATATGTTCAGATACTTTCAGAAACCTCTGGAAATACTTATATGAACGGATGCAAAGTGAAGTGAGCAGAATTAGGAGAACATTGTATGCAGCAACAGCAATACTGTGTGGTGATTAACTGTGAATTAGTAGTTATTTTAAGCAATACAATGATCCAAGAGAATTTTAAAGGACTTATAATGAAAAATGTTTTCCTCATGTCCAAAAAGAGCTGAGGGGGTCTGAATGTAGATTAAAACATTTTTTTTTGCTTTCTTTTTTTTTTTGGTCTGTGTTTTCTTTTGTGATATGGCTAACTTGGAAATATATTTTACATGACTTTACATGTATAATCTATATCTAATTGCTTACTATCTTGGGAGGCTGGAGTAAAGAAAGAAGAGAATTATGAATTCAAAATTTTAAAAGTGAAAAATAAAAATTATTTTTACATGTAATTATATATATGTATATATATATATATAATTTTTCACAAA
>NC_058130.1:561512638-561574089 GCF_016433145.1 Gracilinanus agilis | reverse complement strand
AGAGAGAGAGAGAGAGAGAGAGAGAGAGAGAGAGAGAGACATTTCATCCTATACAGTTTGTCACTATTCCCTTTAAGTATACTTCTTCTAGTTACCCTGAGGATAATAACAATTTTTAAGAGTTACCAATATCATCTTTCTTATGGAATTACAAATCATTTAAACTTATTAAGTCCCTTAAAAAGTTTTGGGGTTATTTGGGGTGTTCCCCTCCCCCTTAATTGCCTTTTGGTAATTCTCTTGAGTTCTATGTTTGGGCATCAAATTTTCTGTTTAAGTTCGGTCTTTTCTTTATGAATGCTTAGAAGTCTTTTCTTCTATTTTATTAAATGACCATACTTTCCTCTGAAAGAATATAGTCAGTTTTTCTGGTTAGTTGATTCTTGGTTGTAGATCCAGTTCCCTTGATTTCTGGAATATCATATTCCATGCCTTCCAGTCTGTCAGTGTAGATGCAGCCAGATCCTGTGTTATCCAATGTCTCCATGGTATCTGAATTACTTCTTAGCAGCTTGTAATATTTTTTCATTGGTCTGTAGTTCTTGAATTTGGCTAAACATTCCTGGGCATTGTCGATTGAGAATTAAAGGTAAGATATGAGCTGTGGATTCTTCAAATATATAGTTTTCCCTCTTGTTAGAGAATGTTGGGGCAATTTTCTTGGATCATTTACTGTAGAATGATGCCCAGGTTTTTCCTTTTGTCATGATCTTAGAGTAGTACAATAATTCTTAAAGTGTGTCTCCTGGATCTGTTTTCAAGATCTGTGGTTTTGTCAATGAGGTGTTTCATATTTTCCTCAATTTTTTTTCATTCTTTTGATTTTTTTTTATAGATTTTTGCCACCTTGTGAAGTCATTTGCTTCTAGTTGTTGGATTCTAATTTTTAAAGACTGAATTTCATCCCTGGAGTTTTGATCATCCTTTTCCTTCTGAAATGATTTTCTTTGTAGGTCATCTTTTGCCTTCTTTGCCTCATTTTCAAGCTGGTTAATTCTGGCTTTCAAGACACTATTTTCTTATTTTAGTCCATGTGCCTCTGTTTCCAGATGACTTATTTTGTTTTTTAAGTTCTTTTCCCAATTGTTTTCAGCCTCTCTTAATTGTTTTTTGAATTGTATTTTGAGTTCTTCCAAAGCCTGTGTCCAATTCACTGGATTTTCTGTGTTTTTCCTGGTGTTCCTTGGTCCTTCTCTGATCCATTTGTACTTTGTTCAATACCTGGATAGAATCTATTGATTGTAATTTCTTTTTGCTTTTTCTGTTGTTTACTCATATTTTTTTCCTTCTTTCCCTCCTGTAATTGGCTATAATATTGTTCCTCTTATTATTTGCTCAATCTTTGGGTTTGGGCTATTCTGTCCTGAAGGGTCTTCTTCTCTGCTCTGCAGATTGACTAGGTTAGGCTGATGGTATTAATGAGCTCTGAAGTCAAATCATCCCCAGCTTGCAGTAGAAGCTGAAGGTGTAGGTCCTTAGAGTTACTCTCAGAACAGTCTATGGGGGAGTGGTGTTGCAGCTTCCCTGCCCTCTGAAGATTTCTTATCTGCTCTATTGATAAGATTAAGCCAGGGTGAGTTGATCCACAAAGCTGGTTGTGCTTTGAGGTTAAAACCTTGAGAAAAGGCAGGAGGGGAGAGGTGGGCAAGATTATGCAACTAGACTGCCCTCTCTATGCTTTTTCTTTAGTGTTCTCCCTGCCAACTATATTCAAAGCTGATCCTGGCACAAATGTGACAGCAAGGCATTCCCTCTATACTAATGCCCTTGCTTGGCTAGAGATTCCAGCCACCTCTGGAGACTCAGCACTGTAGGTGGGGGAGAGGTCCTGGGACCTTCCTTCTTTCTTTCCCTTGAACCTGAAAGTTCAAGAATTCAGGCTTTTCTGACATACCTTTTAAGTTGAATCTAGCATAAGGATCCCGAGCTCTGTCCTTTTGTTAGATTTGGTTTTCTGTACCCTTGAAGCACGTTGTTTTTTATTGATATCGAAGGGTTTTCAGAGGTCTGGACTTTTTCTGCATCTAAGCCACCATCTAGACTCATATTTGAGGTTTTCTTGACAAAGATATTGGAATTATTTGTCATTTCCTTCTCCAACTCATTTTACAAATGAGAAAACTGAGGCAAACATCATTATGTGACTTGCCTTGGATCACATAACTAGTAAGTGTTGGAGGTCATATTGGAACTCTCAAAGATGAGTCTTCCCAAATTCAGGCTCAGTGTTCAATCCATGGAACTATGTATCTACCCTGACTAAGGGCAGATAGTAGATGTGGACATTTAGCAATCTGTAATAATGGAGAGAAATGAATATTTTTGTGTTACTATAAAATTAATAATTTAAAGCAGGATATAAAGGAACACATGTTTCTAAATATAACAATAATTTTCTCATTCACCTTCAGTTGTTTTCAAATAACTCTTGGTAAAACCCTGAGGGTTCAATTATTCTTAAAATTAATACATCTTTCTAACTGATATTCTTTTTAAAGTCTTTAAATTTTTTTCAAATTTCCTAGTTGATACAATTTTTAATATTTGCTGTTTGAAATTTTTCAATCCATATTCCAGGATCACTTGACTAGTAAGTGATGAGCCCATATTTGAACTCACAAAGATGAGTTTTCCCAACACCATACCCAGAGCTCTATCCATTAAACTTATTGAGAATTAAGGATTTTCCATACTTCTGGAATTCCTAACCAGATCTTATATTAAAAAAACTCTTGCAGGCAGTTTTGCTTCAGTCTAACTGTATCAAAAGTCAATTAAAAAGAAAAATTTGAAAAGTGAAGTGATTTGAACTTAATATTTTCTTTTTTACCTCTGCCTACCTTTTACAGTCTCCCTTCAAAAGACACTTACTTCTACACTGGCTTACATCCTATCATGGCATTTTGAGTTCTTTGTTTACACGTCTTACTCCATTAGTGCCTGAAATAAAAGATAAAGAAGTTGTAAAATATGATAAAAAGTCATTTGAAAGTCTTAAATTTCTCTAACACTTCCTAACTGTGTGACCCTGGAAAAATCATTTAACCTCCACTGCCTAGCCTTTACCACTCTTCTGCCTTGAAACAATACACAGTATAAATTCTGAGATATAAGGTAAGGAAAGGAAAGGAAAGGAAAGGAAAGGAAAGGAAAGGAAAGGAAAGTCTTGAGTTTGTATGTTTTCTATAGTTTCCTCATCAACTAGTTTTAACATTTCTTCAATCTTTCTCTCCTGTCACATCACTATATTTCCCAGTGGATCATAGACACTAAATTGAATTTGTCTTCTAGCATGCTTTGTTGATATCTATAGACATGATGAAGTGAGAAGAGCATTTTTCTATGAATATGGTAGCCATGAAATAGTTTCCCTAAAGATTCACACTGATGCTGAATGAATAGGACTAACAAATCTCTATCAGGTGAGTAAATGAGTGAATGAATAACTAAGTGCAGGAATGCCAGAGCAGACTATCTTGCAAATGGGTCACTTTAACACAGCAGTGCCATGTGTTTTATTTTTGGCAAATCTTTCCTAATATGACTCCCTACATATTGCACACATGTGTGCATGTGCACACATATACACATACATATGAGATTGATTCAATTAATATATTCAAATGTCACACAAAACATTGATCTGGTTGGCAAGAAACCATGCTCTCTTGTTTTTTTGTTTTTAGCTAGATCCATGTTTGTGAAATGCAGGAGTCATTCTCACTCCTTGAAAGCTGATAAAGTTTCTGTGAAATGTTCTATTTTAACAATTTTTCCTTCTAAAAAGTAATCATGAGTTCTAAAAAAAATCAAAGCAATTTTGATTTACTTATAAAGCACTTTGCAAATACAGAATGATTTCAGCTCCTTGAGAGGCAGAATTACTACATTCTTTTTATTTATCCCCATCACTGAGCACAGTGCCGGGCACCAAATTGCCTACTCATTGATTGACTGGTTGAAGATAATTTTACAAAACAGAAACTTTTGTGGCATACTTGAAAGATCCACAAAAGATTTATTTTAATCCTTGTTTATTCATTGACAAGCTGTGGAACTTTGGAAAATTCACTAATAAAGAAGGAACACACCAGGAGAAGCATTGCCTTCCTCTTCTGTTCTTTTGACAAGGTTTGAAGTCTCATAGCCTTATTGATAAGACCTTTGTTCTCTCACTGATTTGGTATCAATTTACACAGATGAGCAAGGAACTTGGCCTTAGCCTTTATTTGTTTTTTTATTCCTTGTTCATTCACTCATTAGTATTTTCTGGATGTATTTTGTTGTGGTGGTGGTGGTTTTTTATTTGTTCGCTTGTATATCATTTAGTTATTTTAAGACTGGGACTCCCTAATCTTAACTGGAAGTTAAGGGGCTACTCAGAGACCAATCTCATTACTATTAGGTACAAGACCTTTGACCTGCTCTGTTTCTGACCTGGACTAGTTCACTCCTTCTTAGGTACCCAGGCCCCACAAGAACTCCAGAGCTGAAATAATCTGCTAGCAACAGCCTTCCCAGGAGCAGTGATTTAAGTATGTGCTTGGTGAGAAGTAATTCTTGAAAACTTGATAAAATATCTTACATAGAGAATCAAGGAAACTGGTAAAATGAAGAATTAAAGTGGGGTGGGGAGTGGGGTATATGCAAATACACAGTTTCAGTTTTCTTACAGGAGTAGTATACATTCATATGGACTCTACATGACATCAAACAGCCCTGAGACTCAGTAAAAGATGGAAGTATGCCAGAAAGACATAAAGTAATAGAGGATCAATTCAAGGAGAGAATTTTCTGGATAAAATGAAATACTTCTTGAACTAAATCCAGAGTGTGGTTTAAGCCAGGAACCACATTAGAACCAGAGAGCAATGAAACAAAGAAGAAGGATGGGACCATTTTCTGCAAGGAGCATCAACATGGGGTTCAGAGTTTGGAACCCCAAAGAAACTGGGAGACAGTTGAGAGACAGTTAAGAACAGCACTATAAAAGGAAGTGAACCCCAGGCAAACTAACTCAGTCCTGGGTTTTGGTGAAGGGTGGAAGGTAGGTTCTTGGGTAGGACTCCATTGAACCCTAGTTATCCTCAACAGGATTGTGATTGCCTCATCCACATTGCTGATTCAAACTGTACCTGCCAATTTCAGTTACTGCCTGCCCTCTGCAGCTTATATATTTATTTCATCAAATTATATCAAAATCAATAATATCTAATCATCTCTGAAGAATTAACATCTGCTACTTGTCATCATCCAGCCTAACTAGCTCTTCCAATCATTAAACTAGATAATAGAAGCTGAAGTCAAGTTAAGGGTGGAACTCTACCCAGGCAGGCCTTCTTCCTGTGAAGGGACAGCCTATTTCTCATCCAGCTAGATTTAGTGTTAGACTTCCTGATTCCTCTCTCCTTCCCCATCATACCTAACTTCCCAGTACCTTCAGTTTAAGTCTTCCTTAGTTAAATTAAAGAAGTTACCTGTTATTAAGAAGTCTTTAATCATCTTGCTGATTTGGTTTATCAGCTAACAGAAGAGTCTCTCCATACTGTCTGGATTTGGCATTTGGTGGAGTCTCTTTCCTATGGGGGAATTCTCATAGACTTTCACATAAATTTTTGCCTGTGAATTATTCCCTATTAACCTGAGATATCTACTCTATTGGCAAAACACCATCTTTAGCTATATTTACCATCTAGTAAGATATCCAGCTGATATGCACAGGGGAGTCGTAGGGGTTAGGTCCTCTCTGTAAGGAATCTCTTGAACTTGCCTGCTAAGACACTGCCCAACCCTTATAAGTAGACTTGGGAGCTACTTGCATTCTGCAGCCAAGAGAATTATCCTTACAATACATATAAATTTAATTCTAATTTCATTCCATTGTATGGGCCTCTAGAGAAGGATAGATTCATCAGAAAGGTATTATTATCTAAATTCCTAGCAATCTTTACTTCCTCCCAGTAAGGATCTTGAGGAGTTGTTATTATGATTAAAATTATCTTGAAAGAGTGATTTGGGGTAAGAAATATCAGTTTATTAAATATATATCTGCTTATTATTTAGGCTAGCATCATAACTGATAAAGTAATAGAGGTCTATGGCCCTCTCAAATGATCCACAACCCAGAAGTTGGGTCAAGCAGCATAATCATTTTAGGAGCTCATTATTAAGCTTCTCATTTGAACAACCCAAAATATTTCTAACTGGTGGATAGCTAAGTAAGAGGTGGTATATCAAACCATTCACCCCTCCCCATCCCCACAGATGGACAAGTCACATACACAGTAAAAGAATCTTACTCCCCTTCATTTTTTTAATTTCTTTTTTTTCAATTACACGGAGAAATAATTTTTACAATTGTTTTTCTGAAATTTTGTGATTCAGACTCTTCCCCTCCCTACCTGCCCTTCTTCTTAAGGTGGCAAATGTTCAGTTACAAGTTATACCAGTGCAATACATATTTCTAGATTTCTCATACCACAGAATATATATGTCACACATTAAAAAACTAATAAAGGAAATGAAGTGAAAATGGTGTATTATGATTATAACAGTTGCTTCTTTCAGTAGTTTTTTTTTTATTATGAGTCACTTAGGGTTATTATGGGACCTTGTTTTCCTAGTAAAAAGTCCTTTACAATTGATCATTGCACAATATTTTTGTTACTGTATATACTGTTCTCCTTGTTCTGCTCACTTTCTTTTGCATCAGTTCATATAAATCTTTCCAGGTTGTTCAGAACTCATCCTGTGCATAATTTCTTTTGACACAATATTATTCTATTACAATTATATATCATAATTTGTTTACCCATTTCCCAATTAAAGAATACCCTCTCAGTTTCGAATTCTTTGTCACTACAAAGACAACTGCTAAAAAGATTTTTGTGCAATTAGGTCCTTTTCCCCTATCTCTGATCTCTTTAGGATATAGACCCAGAAGCAGTATTGCTAGGTCAGAGGGCATACATAGTTTTATTGCTCTTTCAAAATGCTTCCATATTCTTCCCCAGAATTGTTGTATCAGTTCACAGTTCCACCAACAGTGTATTAGTGCCTAAGCTTTCCCAAATCCCTTCCGACATTTATTATTTTCCTTTTTGGTTCTATTAGCCAATCTGATAGATATGAAGTAGTATCTTAGAGATATTTTTATTTGCATTTCTTTAATGTTATGATTAAAATTCTCTGGAGTCTATATATTAATTTATATTTATGTATTAGTAAAAGTAGGAATAAGAGAGAGAGATAAATAGTCACATAATTACCTGGTCACACCTCACTAACCTAAGTTTGCTACACTTGTCTACATTTTCTAGCCAAAAGTGGTGATACCACCTGGCCGATATGGCAGCAAGGGAAAGTGCTAAATGTTGGAGGGGATGTGGCAAAATTGAGACACTAATCCACTGCTGGTGGAGTTGTGAATTGGTCCAACCATTCTGGAGGGCAATTTGAAATTATGTGCAAAGGGCTTTAAAAGAATGCCTACCCTTTGACCCAGCCATACCACTGCTGGACTTGTACCCCAAAAAGATAAGAAGGAAAAAGACTTATACAAAAATATTTATAGCCACTCTTTTTGTGGTGGCAAAAAATTGGAAAATGAGGGGTGTCCATTAATTGAGGATGGTGATGGAATATTATTGTGCTGAAAGGAATAATGAACTGGAGGAATTCCATGTGAACTGGAAAGACCTCCAGGAATTGATGTAGAGCAAAAAGAGCAGAACCAGGAGAATACTGGTCACAGAGACTGATATATTATGGCACAATCAAATGTAATAGACTTTTCTACTAGCAACAATGCAATTGCTCCAGGACAATTCAGAGGAATTTATGAGAAAGAATGCTATGCACATCTAGAGAAAGAGCTGTGGGAAAAGAAACACAGAAGAAAAACATATCATCGATCACGTGGTTCAATAGGGATATGATTAGAGTTTTGATGTTAAAAGATCATTCTAATGCAAATGTGAATAACATGGAAATAGGTTTTGAACAATGATGCATGTATAAACCAGTGGAATTGCTTCTCAGTTCCAGGAGGGGAAGGTGGGGGAGGGGAATCATGAATCATGGAATCATGGAAAAATATTCTAAATTTAAAAAAATAAGTGACTGTACCAAAAGTCTCCAGAGCAAGAGTCAGCCAAGAGCCAAAAAGACCCTTTCGTTTCCTTAGTCCCTTCTATTATAAAATCAGTGACATCACTCCTTCTGGGTGTCTCTAGATCAAGTATCCATTTTGACTTTATCATGGTGTATGATGTTGTAAGAAGTAAGATAAAGGATAGAATATATTTCAGGAATTAGCTTTAAGAGGAAACAAGGATTGTGGGAGTTTTTTAACTGTTAACAGCCATTGCTCTCTGCCTGTTTTACAGATGTGGAGGAAGGACGTTTTGTTCTAAGAAATTTTCCCTATATAGTCATAATTTCATGGAGAGATTATTATTCTTTGGTTGAGAATCTGCTTTGGAGAAAACTATTTTTCCTGAGGTACAGAGACCATCTGCCAGCGATCTATCTGCCAGAAATCCTCTTGGGCCAAGAGGATCCAAAGATTATCATTTGGGACTTTGGGTTATATAGTGCAGCCAACCCCAGGCTTTGGGTAAGGGCTAAAATTCACCTGTGAGTCTTTTCCTTTTTCCTCTTTTTGTTAATCCTTAGTAATTAAAGTAGTTTAGAGTGAGATAGTTTTTTGGGGGATTAGATAAGAGCAGGGAGATATAAGAAGGGACAGAGAAAACTAGACAACAGATCCATGAGGATCTCATAGCTTGGAAGGGGGAGATATAGCTGGATAGATTTAGGTCTATATTTATTATTTGTCTAACATTAATAGACTTGATATTTGAGGTTTGTGCTCCACTGGCCCTGAGGAGCTTCTTAGGTGGGTTGTATCATCTCACATCTCTCTAGGAAGGTTATCTATTTCAGTGTGAGATGTTGATCTATGCCTAGTTTCTGCCATATTGTTTTCCAATTTTCATAGAAGTTTTTGTCAAATATTGAGCTCTTCCCCCAATAACTTGAATCTTTGGATTTATTGAACATTAGCCTACTATGGTCATTAACTACTGTGTTGATTACTCCTTCTTAGTGGTCTAATAGTGATAAGACTCTTAAGTATTTTAAATACTTTACCTATCTTGAATATTTTTGGTACCTTGAGTATCTCAACTATCATAGATATCATAAGCATCTTAGTTATCACCTTCCCAGGTATGAATGTACTCAGTTTGGTTTTAATGAAAGTCTTAAGTTTTCAAGTTTCTGTTTACCTTTTTATACATTTTTGAGTGGCATTTGCTCATTCTTTTCAACTCTGGTTTTTTGTCTAGAATACCTGGAAGTCCTCTATTTCATTAAATTTCACTTTTGTGTCCTAAAAGATTATGCTGAGTTTGGGTATATGATTCTTGGTTGTAAACCTAGATCTTTTGCCTTTCAAAATATTATAATCCATGCCTTCTAATCCTTTAATGTAGAAGCTCCATGTCTTTGTAATTCTGTGGTTCCATAATATTCATATTGTCACATTCTTACAGTACTTTTCTATGTCCCAGAAGTTTTAAAATTTTGCTATAATAGTCCTGAGATGTTTTATTTCTGTGGCTCTTTCAGAAGGTGATCAGAGGATTCCTTTGACTTTAATTCCTGTTCAAGGATATCAGGAGAGTTTTCTCTGATGATTTCATTTAATATGGCTATTTTTTGTCATAACTTTCAGGTAATCTGAATATTCTTAGACTGTCTCTCCTGAATCTATTTCCAGGTCAGTTATTTTTCCAATGTATTTTAAATTTTCTTATATTTTTTTCATTCTTTTGATTTTGTCTTATTATTTCCTGATGCCTCATGGAATCATTAGCTTCTATTTGCTCAATTATAATTTTTTCAAATTATTTTTTTTCTTTGAGCTTTTCTGTTTCCTTTTCCACTTGATTCATTCTAGCCTTTAAGAAGTTGTTTTCTTCAGTGGGTTTTTTTTACCTTCATTTCTATTTGAATCATTTTAGTTTCCAAGATATTGATTCTTTCTATCATTTCTATTATTTTTTCATTTTTAAGCTTTTAAAAAATGTTTTCCAAGAGTTCTTTTGGGGCCTGACACCCCTTTTCACTTTCCTTCAAGGTTTCACATTTCCCCTTTTTTGTTATTCAAAGATTTTATTTTTCCAATTGCATGTATTAATAATTTTCAACAAATGTTTTCTAAAATTATAAGATCTTACAGATATAAACTATCTCTCTCCCTTCCTTCCCTCCCCTTACTAGGAGAGGGTATGCAATTTGATCTGTGCCAAACATGTAAAACACATGCAAAACACATGTTCATATTGGTCATTGTTGTAAGAGTACAAATCCAAAAATAAAATAATAAAAAACCTGATGTGAGGGATATTATGTTTTGATCCACATCTATTTAAATCCAACAGTTCTTCCTTTTGAGGTGGAGCATACCCCATTATTTGTCTCCCAGAATTGTCTCAGATAATTGTATTGCTGAGAGTGGCCAAATTTTCACAGTTGGTCATCATACAAAATCACTGTTACTATATGCACTGTTCTCCCAGTTCTGCTTATTTTGCTCTACATGCAGATATTTCCAGCTGTTTCTGAAATCATCTTGCTTATAATTTCTTATAGCACAATAATATCTCATCACCAACATGTACCACAATTTGTTCAGTCATTCTGCAATTGATGGACACCCCCTTAATTTCTAGTTCTTTGCCACCACAAAAAGAACTGCTATAAATATTTTTGTACAAGTAGGACCTTTTTCCCATTTTTATCTCTTTGGGATACAGACCCAGTAGTGGTATTATAGAATCAAAAGGTATGCTCCGTTTTATGACCCTTTGCACATAGTTCCAAATTATCCTCTGGAATGGTTGGATCACTTCACAACTCCATCAACAGTGCATTAGTGTCCCAATTTTAGCACATCCTTTCCAACATTTTTCACTGTTTCTTTTCTCCACTGTTTTCCTCATCTGGGTTTATATTTTGATTTTCCTTGTCATTAATTTACTTTCTAAGATTGGGTTTTTATTTTGTCTCATGCTCATTTTTCTAGCTATTATTTTTCTCCTTGTGCCTTGTCAATTTATTGAGATTCCATTCTGCTCTTGGGATAGAGGGAGTGCTGATAAAATTAGCTGGATAACTTTCTCTAGTGCTTGGGGTAGACCCAATTGTGTTTATATTCCTCAATGTGCACTTTGAGGGGGTGACCTGGCTGCCTTCCTATGGGGAGACTTGTAGCTGTTTTTTAAACAGCTGAATTCCATCTGCCCTGTTTTTGGTTTCCCTATTGTCTCCTGGGGTGGGCTGTTCCCCAGCTCTCCTATTTTATGACCTCAGGCCACCTGGAAACATGTAGAGTGGCATTGGACTGCTCCCTCACTCTGCCATTTCATTGCCTTAGGAGAGTAATTCCCAAAGTGGGCGCTACCGCCCCCCTGGTGGGTGTTGCAGTGATCCAGAGGGGTGGTGATGGCCACAAGTGCATTTATCTTTCCTATTAATTGCTATTAAATTTTTTAAATTAATTTTCAGGGGGTTAAGTAATATTTTTTCTGGAAAGGGGGCAGTAGGCCAAAAAAGTTTGGGAACCACTGACTTAGGACATTTGGCAAAGCTGGGCTTCTCCCCTCATTATCTCAGGCCACAATGAAAGCAAGTGGTCCACTCAGTATTCTCATTGCCTCAAGATGTTTGAAATCCTGCTCTACCCTTTATTTACCTCAAGGCGTATGGAAGCAGAAGGGCTGGTTTGGGGCTGAAGTCAGGCTGCTCCCTGTCTGCTGTCTCTTTGACTCAGGCTATTTGGCAGTCATAGGACTGACTCCTTATGCTGGTTCCCCCAATGCCACACTTCCTGGGCTATTCTCCTTTCTCAACCCAACCCTACTGCCTTCCTATGTTGAGACACTTATTTTCTATTTTTATATATTCAGAGGGTTTCTTCAAGCTGATGGTCCATTACTCCACCATCTTGACTCACAGAATTCTCCATATATTATCCATATTCTGTTTAAAAGGAAAACATTCTTTGGTATTCCTAAGGCCAAAAAAAAATGCAAAACATAATAGACTAGATGGAATTTCTGACCAAAATCCTAGATATAGGAATGCACAGTAATTCTCCTTAAAATATAGGAAATTTCTACTCTAAAAGATCTTTCTGTTATGACAATTAATACAGTATATGAAAATAAATTCTTATATTATCATGACTTATTAGCTCTTAGAGGTAGTAGAAGTCCATTAGAGGTAGGTTTTCTTGACTCTCCATCAGCTACAAATCCTTTCCTTTTTGGATAATTAGGGAAGGAACACCCAAGATATTACTTTAATTCTGGAGAGCTGTCTAGTTACCTATTGACAGTAGAAACTCACCAAAGAGAGAAGGAACATTAACTTTGCCATTTATGTGTATTTTGTGCTTTGGCAGACTAAATAAAATTTGATCTATATTTAGAACATTGTTTAGCAGAATATTTATTTGGGAAATTGAAGATGTTATTCCTTTCTTTACCCTAGAGACTTAGTAAATGATTGAGGAGGAAGAGGAAGAAGACAGAGAAGAAGAAAAGGAGGAGGAGACAAACCAGAAAAACCACTGGGTAGAAGCACTATAAAAGAATAGGTACCTAGCCTTGAAAATTTTACTGATTTCATGTAAAACAAATCACATTAGGGTCTGTAATAAGGATATTGATTAAATGTTGATAAGATAAAGAACTTTAAGAATGGTGTTTCTGAGAGTGCAGGCAAGGCAGAGTTCTGGGCCTGAGCTGAGAACTTGGAAGGAGGAACAGCAGGCAAATTTCTGACATATGGTCAGGGTCTTCTGGGAGTTGTTCTCTAACTTCTGATGAAGGCAGACTCAACTCAGACTTTGCTCCTAGCTGGCTCGCCAAATGAAGTATTAGGATTATAAATGATGTTATTGAGGAGGATGCTGTGGTAGGATACTTTGCTTCCTGATTACAAAGTATCTTTCAGCTCTCCTCCTTGAAGGAAAGCCTGGAGTGACTACCCCTCACTAGGCCAGTATATAACTGCTTGGAGACTAAATAACTATATAAAATCAATTTATTTATATTTAACAGATATGAATATAAGGATTGGTAACAAGGAAAGCCTTAACACTAAAATGGAACTAAATATCTACCCATTTTCCTACATTTGCCTCACAGCAAAGTCTTTGGTTTCTTCAAGCTACTCTGAACTGCTTAACACTAAAAATGCATAACACGCTATCTGACTAAACTAATCTATAATCCTTATCAAAAGTAACTTAATTTGTTAAAAATGTCTCCAAGTAACTAGAGTCAGTTAGCCCAATGTCTTCCAGGCTAACTGACCAGACTGTATCTATGAGATGTCTCACAGAACTCAGGAAAAACAGGCCTTCGGTCCTTCACCTCCCCAAACTGTTCTCCAACACAGTAGATTTGACAGCTTTCTCTTCACAATTCTCATAGTCAGGAAAATAGAAACCTCTTAAAATGGTTACAAAGTTCTCTCTTCCCTATCACCAGCAGAGAGCAAGGTCTGAGTTGAGTCTGCCTTCATCAGAATTTAGGGACAAACTCCCAGAAGACCCTGACCAACTGTCAGAACTTTGCCTGCTGTTCCTCCTTCCAAATTCTCAGCTCATGCCCAGAACTCTGCCTTGCTTGCCAGAAGCACTTTTTTTTTTAAGTTCCTTATCTTATCAATACTTAATCAATATCCTTATTACAGGCCATTGAGTCACACTTAATGTTTGGGTGCCATAATAGCTTTGTGTTCAGTTAGATTTTCTGACATTGATTTCAGTGGCCTACTATACAATTCTTTATCCTATTTGATTCTATAATTTGATTTCTATGATTATGAAGAGTAAAAATGAATTCAAATCAATTTAGTTTTGGTTGTTTTTAAAGTCAAACCATACATCTTGTAAATTTTCTTGTTGAACATACAGAAGGTTTCTCACATGGTACCATCTGTCAAACATTCCACAGAATTCTAGTATTCCATGGCAGTTGAAAAGAAATTTCAGTGGAGAAATTTACAGTGTTAGTGTGTGTTGTTTTTTTTTCCACTCTGCGTTTTAAACTCTTCTGTAGAAATCAATGGCATGAAGATAACCCAAAGGCTATGCTAGCAAACCACCAATTCTAATAAGTTCTACAAAACCAGAAACCCATTGAGTATAACAACAATGTATCTGTTGTTTGAAGACAAGACTAGCCAAAATCAGAAAGGCTTATCACCATGTTTCAACAGGATGATAAATTTTTTAGTCTCAGAGGTCATTAATTAGTTTATAGAGCAGTTGAAATCTGAATTAGTAAAGGAAATATTTATATGAGCAAAATTATTGCTCTTTGAAAGGTACTTCAATTCTAAAGAATTCATGATCTCAATGATGCTGGTATTCCATCCAAAGATCCAGATTACAACCTAGCCATGGCTTTTCATCCTGAATTACTCCTTTCAATGTCTTCCTCTAGTTTTTTTTTGATATTTCATGAATTCTAATTAAAAATACCAACTAATCCATCTGATACTATTTTGAATAAATGAACCAAAAATTGACTAAGCACTTACAATGTAGAAAATACTATGCTAAGTTCTGGAGACATAAATAGAAAAGTCCATGTTCTCAAGGTCCTGACAGTGTAATGATAGAAAAATATATGGAAAGTTTCAACAGCAAGACAAATGGAAAGGTCCCATGACATTTAGAGTGCTAAGCACATGTTAATATATCTTCTTAATCAGATACTAATAGCAGTTTAGTGGATAAAGGGTTTTCATACCTTTTACATCACTGTCTATTGTAAGAAGCTGTTAGGGTCTTGTTATTTCATATTTTACATAAGGAAATTTAGGTTCGGAAAGGTTATATAAGTGGCAAATGTGGTCAGTAGAATTCAAAGTCACCTCTCTCCCTACCTCAAGTTGTAAAATATTCCACTAGACAGAACTTTGTTAAATATATAACTGGGTTTTTTTTCCTAGATGTGCAATTGATGCTCTTTTTATGTGTCTGTAATTTTTAAATAAAATTAATTTTTCAGTCAATTATCATTTTATATTCTCATTAGAGGATAAAAAAATGAAGAACAAATCCCTTGTAATAAACTGGATTTAGTCAAGCAAAAAAAAACCCTTTTATTGGCCATGTTCAAAAATATCTGGTTCATTCTAGGTATTTAGTCCATAACCTCTTTCTTAGTAGGCGTATAGCATTCTTTATCATCAATCTTCTGGAATAAACATTGATTGAAGTTCTTAAGTATTTTAAAGTTGTATAAAAATAGGCAAATTCAAGTGCTATTGATGAAGCTATGAACTATATAATTGTTCTGGAAAGCAATTTGGAAATGTACCCAAAGTCATTAAATTGTGCATTCCCTTTGACTCAGTGACGTCATTATTAGACCTATATCTCAAAGAGATCAAAGAAAAAGAAAAGATCTTATGTGTCTATATATGCAAAAAATATTTAAACAGCTTTTTGTAGCAAAGAATTGTCCTCAAAGGAGAGGAATATTATAGAGAAAGTATTGATTAAGATTAAGTTAGCAAAGAGCAGACTTTGCCTGGCAAGCTGGCAGGAGCTTGAAAATTCCAAACTTGGAATCCTGGCAGATGGGACACTTTGACACAGAGACTCTGCATTTGGCAGTTGTTTTTGGCAGCTGTGAACTGGGTAAGCAACTGTCTGGTGAGCTTGTGTGTGGTGTTTTGGATCTCAGACTTTGGAGTTGTGCCTTGAACATTGAATACAAGATCTTCTATCAAGACCATGAAGGTGCAGGTTGAGTAAAAATTTTTTTCTGTGTTGGTGGACATACACAGAAAATCCCATCTCCCTCACTTTTCAATTGGATTATCTTGTTGTTTAATCTGTGTTCCTGGGACAAGCTGAGACATCTAGACAACAGCCAAAGGACAGCTTCTGTGAGATACCCTTAACCCTAACCAGCCAGCCTTTGCCCTAGGCTGTCTGGTATAGTTTTAGTGATTAGAGTAGCCATCCCCAACTTTCCAGTTCCTGTCAGTTACCTTTTAGATCTAAGTGGCAGTTTCTCCTACTTTCTATCACTCCCTGTCCTAGTTTTGTCAATAAAACCCTGTTATACAGACCTTCCTTGTATCTTCTCCTTTCCCAGACACCTTTATTGACAACAAGAACCCACAGTGAAGTAAAGCTGTTTCCCTAGTTTTGTTCATCTATCTGTTATCCACTTATTCCCCAGCTTAGTGTGGGTTATCTGGATGTATTTCCCTTTATTCAGTTTACTCTCCACTTCATCCCACATGATTGAGGGACTAATTTAAACCCCCAGCATAACATTACCATAACAGGAGGTACCTCTCAACTGGAGAGTGGCTGAACAAATTATGATACATGGGTATAATGGAATACCATTAAACCAAAAGAAATAATAATGGAGGTAACTAGGTGGTTCATGCATTAAAGAGCCATACCTGGAGACAGGAGGTCCTGGGTTCAAATCGTACCACAGATACTTCTCAGCTGTGTGATCCTGGGCAAGTCACTTAATGCAAACTACCTAGCCTTTACCTCTCTTATGCCTTTGAACCAATATTTAGTATTGATTTTAAGATGAAAGGTAAAAAAATTTTTTTAAAAATGGATAACAATGATGGCAGTCACTTTAAGAGGAACTTAGGAATACTTGTATGAACTAATGCAGAACTAGAATTTGAAATCCTCTGATTTCTAGTTCTAGTATTCTTACAGTTCATCAAAGTTGCCTCAGACAAGATTCTCAAGATACCAATCATATTTGTACTTATAAACTCTGATTAAAAGGGAAGGTTGTCATCTTCCCATCTAAAATGTAAACCATGAATTTATATATTCTTGAAAATGCTAATAATATATGAAAGTATTTGCTATGGAAATCGGTTTCATTTTCTCTGCTTTACTATAAATTGTCTGAATATTTTATCTCAGAGGTTGAGCATATCTCTGACCTACATGCCAATATGCATAGGTTCTGCCTCAACATTTAATATGTAAGAGGAAATTTATGAGACTGGCCTTAAATTAATAATTTTATTAAATCAAAAGCTGTAAGGAAAAAAGATGGAAAAAAATAGAAGAAAGATAAATAGTTTGCCTTCCTTATTGCTTCATTTAACTTGCTATTCTGCAGCTGCCATTTTGGGGCTTCTAACCACACTCCACAGGCAGGTCCAGTCCGCAACAAATACAGAAGAGAAGAGAGATAAAATCGTTCTTGCCTCAGTTTATCAAGCCTATTCTCTGCTCACTAATTCTCACACGTGATGTCTCAGGATCCAACTCTGGCTTTCTATTTTGCCTGCACCGCCCAAGGGGGCAGTCTAGGGGGCATTGCTGGAAAGATCACCCTGCCCCCGTCTTATGATATCTTGATTCCATTGCTGCCTCTTTCCCACTCCCATTCTATACTTGTGACTCAATTTACCCAATGATTTTCCTCATAAGAGTCCTCGCTTCCTAGCCAAGTTCAAACTCACATCAGGTATATGTAGTCAAAAGGGGGAAGGGTAAATTTCCTTTAGCACACAGGACACAAAGTATGTCACAGCCAAATTGATTTGGGAAATGCTGTTAAAGGCAGTTATTTCAGCTAACACACCAGAGGATCATCTGGAATCTTTCACAAAGTGATCATTTCCTAAGATATCAACCAAAATATGTATTTTAATTAATTTCTTCAGTGCAATATAGTTTCACTGACATTACATCTTTCCTTACCTCTATGCCTACTGTTTCTCCCTCTTCTTCCCTCAATTGCTTGTATAGATCTTCTATTAAGTTATCTTTGGTAGTTATTTTTATTTTTTTGCCTTTGTATCTCAGTGCCTGGCACTTAGTAAATGCTAATTGGTAAGAATATAATTATATTGATGAGCTGCATGATCTAGGATGTTGAAATGATACCACAAAAGGACTATTAAAATGTAAAAAGTATATATAAACAGAGCAATCCACAGGGATTTTACTCTTCTCATTATTTAAGACCTAAACAATGAGTAGCAATATAATTTTTTTCAATGTAAATAAATTCAACATGACCTTCCTTTGGTTTGAGGTAAACTATTTTTTCTAATTTTACAAGATAATCAGAGGTAACATTTACTTAAGCACAGTGTGCTTAACATCCTTGACAACAAATAACTTTCTTATTTGTTTACAAAGTTAGCTGTCAGTCAGAAACCAATCTGTTATTTACTGATAATAAATATGTATTCAATATTATTCAATATTGCTTTGGGTATCTACTATATTAAAATTAAAATTTAGATGAGTAATTACAAAGTTTATCTTTTTGTTCCTTCCTTTAATAATATTTTCTCCTTACATCTCTTCTCTATTAATTTCCTATTATAGTAAAAAATATCACCATTCTCCCTGTAACCCAGGCTTGTGTTCTTGTAGTCACCCTTGGTTCATTCACGCTCATGCCAAATATCCAACCTCTTACCATAAAAACATCTCATATAAATCCATTCATCTTTGTAAGAAACACCCAGAGCTCTTGTTTAAGCCCTAATCTACTCTTATGTGAACTACTGCAAAAAGTTTGTAATTGATATCTTTACTTCAAGTATACTCACCCTAGGACACCTTCCACTCAACTGCCTAGTTTAATTAATTAATTAATTAATTTTACCCCTAAAGCACGGTCTTACTCATCATTCCCCAACCCTGATAATGAATTATAGTGACTGTGTAGTAACTCAGAGATTAATTATAAATAATGGATTGTCCTTATTTATTCATATTTTTGTGTTGCCACTAGATGTGGGAAGCCAATAAGAGCATAGATAAAAATCTGAGACCCCTCTTTTGATACCTCTTATGATCCATACCTTTTCTTATTGGAAAAACATTATAGACTTATTGAAAAGCTTTGAGTCCTTAGCAGACCAACAACTTCTGAGTTAAAAATTTATCTCCTTGATAATTAAGAAGCCTGAACCCTAACAAACATTACTTAGATAAGACTGCATACTTAGATAAGAATGGAGTCTTTAGTCTGGACTTTATTTGACCAGGTGTCTATAATCCAGGAAGACAGAACTCAATTAGTGAGCATCTCCATAAAATATTTCTGCTCCCAGAATTATCCCCTACTAATTGATGATTGGAATTTGGCCATTGTCTTTGTACTTATACCTTTACTCTTTAGATTTTAATGGGTTATGTATGATTTGTAACTCCTTCACAGCTGTGACTCTTTCTTTGTGTTCTTTGTTTGAAATCAGTATATAATAAACTCCAAAGCCCACAGAGTTCAGGACAGCATGGGCTAACCACTAGTCTGGTTGTTCTCATTTTCTTTTTCCTGTCCTAACAATCCGATGCCAACAAAACACCACTCAGGACCCCAAAACCATATACAGGCTGGCTCTCTATAACTAGACTTTGATGACCCAGGAAAAAAGAGTGAGGTTGATGATTTCACACAACTCTACCTCATTAAAATCCAATTCATGGCCAAGTCAACACATCACTCCTCAAGATACTATTGGTCTTCTTTGAAAATGAAAGTTGGACGACAACAACAACTTAGTGAATGTTAGTGTACATAGGTAGTCCTTTTGTTTAAGATGCTATTCTTATCCTCAAGAAGTTTACAATCTAGTTGGTGGATTAAATTCCAATAGAGATCTTTATATTCAATATTACATGATAATACAGTATTACCAGAATGGATTATTAAACTACAAAATACCTAAAGAGATCTAAAAGGAAAAAAAAATGTTACAAACTGAAGAAATACGAAATGCTTCATGAAGGATTTTTTTTTATCTAATTTAGCTTTTATTTTTAAACTCTTACCTTCCATCTTAGAATCAATACTGTGTGTTGGTCCATGACAGAGGAGCGATAAAGGTGAGAAAAAGGAGTTAAGTGACTTGCCCAGGGTCACACAGCTAGGAAGTGAAATGTTTGAGGCCCGATTTGAACCTAGGACCTCCCATCTTCAGGCCTGACTCTCAATCCACTGAGCAACTTAACTCCCCACTCTAAGTTAAGAGATTAATTCACCAGGCGAAGGGAAAAATATGAAAAGCATAGAAAACTGCCTCACGAAGGACACCAAAGAGAATGAGTGCTCTGCCTGACCTAAGAGACATAGAAATTAGTATATAATTAATATTTAGAATGTGTAGAGGAAAACAAAGTAACCTAAATTTGTAAATATAAAGGTAGACAACATACATTTTGAAGTCCCTCAGGATAATGGTAGGAACAGAGAGTAAGATGAGGAGTATATTGTAAAGTCATTAAAAATCCAATAATTTTGTTACCACTACATTAAATTTAATACATCCTTTGAAGGTGTAGAACATAAAAGAAGTTTTATATATGGCTATCTTTTTCAATATTTCTTTGTATATATTGGAGCAGCCATATAAAACAGTAGACAGAACTCCTGAAGTCGGAAGAACCTGGGTTCAAATCTGGCCTCAGATGTCTTCTAGCTATGTGACCTTGGGCAAATCGTTTCACCCCAATAGCCTAGCCCTTGCTGCTCTTCTGTCTTAGAATTAATGCTGAGACACAAGGTTATACTTCTTTTTAAATATTCATGTTTAAGTTCATAATAAAAATAATTAAGAAAAAATAGAAAAGATTTGAAGATCAGTAAATCATCTTAATAAGGATCAAGAGTAGCTGGACTAAGTGGACTGAATGAACCTGAAAAAAAGACAAGTCAGGGAAAGAGAGTGATAGTTTAATGTCTTCCAACCAGTGATTCAGAGTTAATATGCCACCATTTTCTTCTGGTCCTTTGAGTCAGAAAGAATGGGAGAGTCACCCGCAATGCTCCCCAAGAAAAAATATGGTTTTAAAATTCAAAGATGTAAGGGAGTTTGTGAAAAATGTGAAAAAAAACACTAAAAGAGGCTTGAACTAAAACTGTTAGAGTAAACCTAGAGATAATTTCAATGGGTGTACATGTTCAGATGGAGGCAGCATGGATAGGAAGATGTCTGGAATGGGGAAGTCAATAGAAAAGAAAGTAGACCTCCTTCTAGTTCTAGTCTCTCATCACTCCAGTACATCATATTCATATCATATTCATTGCAGCCAAAGTAACTTCCTTTTAGTGAAGATTAGATCAACTCCAGTGGCTTCCTATTGCCTCTAAGGTCAAATACCTATGCTTATCTTTTTTAGCTCTAAATTCTAGATTTAACAAATCTATCTTTCCAGCCTCATTGGATAAGAATTTCTCCTTTTCCTACATTCTGGAATCCAGCCAAACTGGATTACATTCTCTTCCTCACATGTAAAATTATATTTCCCATCATCATGCCTTTTCCCTCGTCATCACAAATGTCTAAAATGCACTCCCTTCTTACCTCTGCCTCATAGGCTACCTCTCTTCCTTTAAGACAGCTCAAACATAATCTTTTGCAAACAGCTTCTTTCCTGACAACCCTACAAAATGTCTAATGGCCTAGTCTCACAACAATTTTTCTAGTAATAATTAGAAATACCTTGTTTTTAACATTTGAGTTGTGAAATGGATAGATGAGGGTATCCATGAGTTGTGTACTAGGCTAAATTAGGTCAGGATGACTATTCTCCATTACAGATCTATTTTTTTACTAGGAATAGATTCCAATAGAATTCAAAAGTTCTTAAAATGAGATAAAAGATTTTTGGTGGTAGTGGTGGTGGTGGTAGTGGTGGCAGGGGGGTGGGTGATTTTACCCAGAAAGAACTTATGGTAAAATAATTTTTTAAAATTGATATTCAGATGTTTTCCCTCATAATGAACATAAGAAGTAGGAGAATTATTATCCCTATTTTCAGATTAGGAAATTGAAGCTCAGAAAAATCAAATGACTTCTCTAGTCATAGGACCTCTACCTGCAAAGAACAGGATTTGAACCCAGATCTCTGACTAAAAAGTACTACACTGAATTTAAAGCCAGAATATCACCATTCAAGTTATAACTTTGCAACTGATGAGTTGTGTGATCTTGGATATCACTGTCAATCTCAGCTCACTCATCTGTAAAAAAACCCAGAAACAATAATATCTCAATGAGTTCCCATTAAGCGGAAATGAAATAGTGTATGCAAAATGCCCACAATCCCCATAAGTATAATCATAAATAATTCTATGAAATCAGCTCTAATCCTATTCCAACTATCTCTACTTGCTAGTTCATTTTCACCTTATAGTTTAGCACTGTTTAGAACAAATAGCATTGTTCTAGCATATTCTTTCTAACATCTTTATAATCGTCCCTATATTTTTTCTTACGAATTATTACCTTAACCTATACCCATCAAAATCTGTTTTTAAAAGGTAATTAATTATCCCCTCCACATTTTTTCCCATGTGGACTTGCTGATTTCTATCTGTCACACTTATGACCTCTTTTGTCAATAATCTTACACAGAAGAATCACAACTCAATTTGAGGGTATTTTACTGTCTGAAATAACTTATTCCTCTTGCCCATTAAAAAATATTGGTTAATTGGCACATTTATGAGCATTTGGGTTTTATATCAAGTAAAATTCTGAGTAAAAATATAATAATTCATTGAAGAATCAGTTTCTACCTTGAGATTCAAGAAGGAAAATAGAAATAACTAATAGCTTTCATTTTCATGTTGCTCAAAAAAAACACCCAAATTTTATTGTGATTTTAAGGAAGAGAAATAAGAACAAAATAAGAAATATATTCTTTCATAATTTGGAATTTTGGGATGACAGATTTTAACATTTGAATTTCTCCCAATCATTACTAAAAGATGATGCCAAAAGAAAGCTGTCAAAGAAGCTGTGTTATTTTTTTTTAACTTTTTTTTATATTGTAATCCATGTGCAAATTTAGAGCTAACTGGATCATTTCTTTGGAGGAATGTTTTCACTTTTTCATGAATATGGAAAAAATGAACCATTTCCCCTTGAAAAATCCTTCTGAAAGAAATGTGCTATATGATCTGTGTTCTCAGTGTGAAAGATGCCATGATAGGCATAGGTAAGATTCAATATTATACTATTAGTAAGCTAGATCCATTGGTTGGAGAAGATAAGCACATTAAAATATAAGCTTCTTACCAACTGGACTTGAATTGACTCATAAACAGATAATTCAATCTTTAGAAAAGCCTCTCAGTTCCATACTGCATTAGCCTGCCAGGGCTTAGCCAGTTTAATTGAAATAGCATTGACCTGGCAGTCAAGAAACCTGACTCTTATTTCTACTTACTGTGTGACCTTGGGCAAGTAATCTAACCTCTCATCCTTTTTTTCCCTCAAATTATAAAATTAAACAGTGTATTAGATCATTGTTTCCCAACCTAAAGGCCATGTTCCCCTGAAGGACTTCAGAATTATTACAAAGCATCCAGGAATTCATATTTGGAAGCATTACAATGGATCAAGTATTTATTAAATGCCTTCTATATAATAGACCCTAGAATACATGTTTAATGAATGAGACAGTCCTTTCTCATGTGAAGCTTTTGTTTGACTGGGAAAGATAAGTGCATATATTTCATACATGTGTATATGCACACACATACACAAGATAGTTTAGAGCAAGGGTGCTAGAATTGAGATGATCAAGAAAGGCTTCCTGCTGAAAAAAGATAGTACAAGGGACCCTATGGCAGAGGTGAGGAGGGAATACATTCTAGATAATGAAGAATGATCAATGCAAAGACCTGGAGATGAGAAGAGGAGCGCAACGTGTCAAGAACAGCTTCAAATGTAATTTGGATGGATCACAGAGGACTGGAGAAGTGGTACTCAACAAGACTAGAAGGATGGAATGAGGCCAGGTTGTACAGGACTAGAATAGCCAAACAGAGGCATTTTTATTTAATCCTAGAGGCAACAGGAAGCCACTGGAGTAGATTGAGTAGAGGGGTCACATGGTTAGATCTATGGCTTAAGGAAAATTACTTTGGCCCTGTGTAAGCCACGGTCTGGGATGGTAGGAGACAAAGTAGAGAAACCAATTAGGAGAATTCTGCAATACCTGATGAGTCTTGAGGAGGGATTGAATTAAAGGGATAGCTGTGTGAATAGAGAGACAAAACCAATTAGAGCAAATATTGGGAAGATAGAATTTACAAGATTTGGAAATTGATTAGATATCTAGAGTGAGAGATAATGAAGAGATGAGGATGATAATAAGGTTATAAATCTGAGAGACTGAAGACATAGTGGTTCTGCTGTCAGAAATAGGAAAGTTTAGAAGAAGAAGGGTTTGAGAGGAAAGTAAAATTCTTTTAGAATGCTGATTTTAAGATATCTCTGAGACATATCCATTGTGTAGATTCAGAAAATAATGCTTTACTTTAAATATATTACTATTTTAAAATTACTTGTATTCATTATTGGGTTAGAGATATGCTGAATAAAATACAATTGCTTTAAAAGTATTATTAAGTTCTTTGAATTTTTGTCTTGCATTTTTCTCAGTCAATTTATAAAAACAGCAGCAGGTAGCTAAGTAGCATAGAAATGTTAGCTTTGAAATCCAGAAGAGTCGAGTTTGAATCCTGCCTCAGACTCTTCTTTGGGCACATGACTTAATCTTTCTCAGGGTCTATTTTCTTACTAGTAAAATAGGGATAATAGCATCTACCTCTATATTGGAAGATTAAACGAGATAATATGCATCAAGTACTTTGTAAATCCTGAACTGTTGTATAAATACCAACTATTAGCTGTAGCAGCAGTAAATTTACTATACTATTGTGGAGCAGAGGGTGATACTCAACATTTTTTGATATTTTAAATGTGGTCTCAACATTGTAAAATCTAACAGACCAACGGAGTAGATGATCTTTAAAGCACTTTCCAATTCAAACCAAAATATATGATTTTATTCTTTCAGTGTGGAATATCCATTTCAAATAATCCTTTTATTAGGATGTCCAAATGTTCCAGATGACAATCTTATAGTTGTAAGAAGCTTGTGGATAATATGAATTTCTTTTGCATATTTTCCAAGATCAAGGTGAAGACACAGTTAGTCTGAATACCATGGAAATTAGAAACTAGAAAATGGGAATGTTTCTATTATGGAAAATTAATGTTGATCTGTGATATTTTTATGAAGTCATTTTTCTTCTCATCCCCCACTGCTATAGTCAGGATGAAATCTTTTGATTTTAAAACTCAAATGGTTTCTCTCCTCAGGCTATGAAACTGAGTTGCATCTTCCCTTTTTGTTAAGAGCTCAGTTAAAGAATAACAGGATTTAGGGGCAGGGCAGTGTGCTAGGCAGCTGCCATTTTGGACAGCGGTGACCCAGCCACATGGCAGGTCTGTTGACTTCTTTAAGGCACTCTTCCTTTACTTCTCTCTCTCTCTCTCTCTCTCTCTCTCTCTCTCTCTCTCTCTCTCTCTCTCTCTCTGTGTGTGTGTTTCTGTTGCTGTCATTTTCTCTTTCTCTTTCAACTCTTCTCTCTCTCCCTCATTAATATCATTCAAGCTATGAGCTGTATGAGATGATATGACCTACTAGATTTTACCAAAATTTGACATGATATATTCTGTGACCCATTCATTTGAGCCACTGGGTTTTCAAAGTGCTTTAGACAGCACAAGACAAAATGAAACGTTTTTATTGTTGTCTTTTTAAGACTTGGGTCCTATTTATGTGAAGATCCTTGTCCAAAATAAGCTTCCAAAACTTACACAATTCATGTTTCTTACAGAGCCAAGTAACAAACAGAGGTGCCCCAAATGTATATTTATATCCTTGCTAGAGGAGAAGATGAAAGTGATGGAGAATACCTTCTGCTCTCAAAATTCTTGGGGAGAATGACAGGTTCCTTGAAAGACACAGTTTGTTTCTGTTTTGAGATCAAAACAAAGAAGAAAAAAGAATTTGAAGAGTCATAGAGTGATCTAAACTTGCCCCAGGAGATTGGCAGGTGGAAAAAAAAGTAAGATAAAAGTGAAAAGTGACTAAAATGTCCACAACATCTGACCTAGAAATTCTGTTTCTAGGCAAATAATTTCAAGGAAGTCAATGATGAAGAAAGGAAGGAAGGAAGGAAGGAAGGAAGGAAGGAAGGAAGGAAGGAAGGAAGGAAGGAAGGAAGGAAGGAAGGAAGGAAGGAAGGAGGGAAGACAGAGAGAAAGAAAGAAAGTCCTAGTACATATTAAAGATCTAGAAATAAAATAACATCTTTTTGGGAATGGCTAAACAAGTTGTGGTTACATGAATGTTATGGAATATTAACAAGGATATAAGAAAGAAGAAATATGATAAATAAAGAGAAACATCAGAAGACATGTATGAATTGATGAATGGTGAAATAAATATGAGAAGGAAAAGAATGGATAGGACTACAAATATGCTAAGTGGAAAGTGTTATAGTAGAAATAATAGACCAACCAATTTTAAACTACACTTAACTCATTTCTATTTCTATTATTTCTACTATAACAAAAGAAAGATAGCAGAACAACTGAAACCAAATGCTCTGAAATTAATGTAAAAAGAGAAACATTCTCAGATTTGTAATTCCTAGTAGATTATGAAGAACATGTTCAGTTAATTTCCTGCCTGTGCCTAATGAAGCATGTGGAATTTTGGAAGCCTGTTTCAAGCCATTTATGGCTGAGGTACTGGTGTTTTATGAAGAAAAGCCTTTTAATTTGCTGTGAAACCAGAACTCACAGCTCATATTCTGGTGAATAAGAATTACCAAAAAAAAATGGTTCTCTCAAGCTCTTTCTTTTCAGCTTCAAATCACAAAGGTTACTTTGAGATGGCAGGTAAAAGAAAAGAAACAGACCAAATTGTCTTACATGGTGTCTAAGAGCACATGGGTCCTCCGTTTCTTATGTATTTGTTTTTGTTTTGTTATTTTTTCCTGATACTAGGAAAACAAGTAATCTGAAATTTACAAGTCCAGAGAGTGACCTTGTGAGTTTAGGAGATCTGGAGATCTCAACAGAGGTCCCACTAGTGACTAGATATAGGAGCACAGTCCCTGAAAGCCAATAACAGAACCACAGGAATCAAATGGTGAGTGAGCAATACAGATGGGCCCAGATAGTGACTTTGTCAGCATCTAAAGGTCTGTAAAGTTTTCAGGGCAAGTAATAGAGTATCACAGTCCAGTCACAGCAAATCTCAACGAGAAGCCAGCAGAGCAGGGAAGCACACTGAGATGCCATATACTGTAGGCAGCTCAGCTAGTCAAACAGAAGATCTTGAACACCGCCCTTCCTCAATCACAAACTGTCCACCAATAGCACAAATTTCAGGAAGATTCAGCAAAGGGAGAAATGAACTTCCAAAGCCAGAATCCCAGATGAATCCCTTTTCTGCCTAGGTTCTCTACATATATAAATTTTTCTTTTAAAAGCTATTTGATGGAGAGAAAATGTTGAGAAAACAAATTAGTACTTGTGAGTGACAGTAGTGGGAATCCCATCCCTTCAGGCCTACCCCTAGAATTCTGAGTAATGACTGGTTATACTTTCTTGAGCAGCAAATCTATTTTATAACTCTTAAAAGAGAAATATGAGAAGGTTCCACCCCCCAGTACAGAGCTGGGAAGATGGGAAGATATGGGCCAGCAACATTATATTTAAAGCCAGATTTTTTTTAAATGTTGGATAATTTGACAAACTGGTTTTATTTCTTTTTCTTTTTAAATAAAAAGATAATTTCCTGGGAAGGAAAAGTGAAAAGAAGATATTTAGAAACATAGGTAACACAAATAAAAAAAGATGTCAATGAAATATTTCCAAAAAATAAGTACATGAAGGACTTCTAAACCATTGGAACAACATAATGGGTATAAGTTCCACTCCATTGAGAGACAGGGTAGATACTCTAAAGAAGAATCTAAAATGAAACTAGAAATTTTTGGAATTCTAAAAATCTGGACAAGAAATGAAAGACATTAGAATCAAAAATAGTCTAAACATTAGAAAGTAAGGTCCTTCTAAGAATCTATGATATATGTATATCCACATTTAAATATGTGAAAGACATGGTATAGTGGCTAAAAAGCTAGAATCGGTCAGGAATGTTTGGGGTCAAGTCTTGCCTCTTATACATACTTTGTGACGCTGAACATTTTATATTGTTTCTCCAACCTTCTAATTCTGTGTTAAAGGGGAGAGGTACCTTGTCAAATTTCTCTTTCAAGGAGTATTATAACTCTAGATAAGTTACTTAACCTTTCAGGGTCCAAGGCTACTGTCCAAGTCTAAAAATTGCAAGGCAGGTATCAATTTGCATGCGTAGAGGGAGTTTTCTCACTCCCATTTCCCTTCATCAATGAAATAATAAGTTCAGAACAAAATGTATGTGTGCCTGTGTATGTATGTGGTACATGTGCACATCGTATGTGTGTGTGTGTGTGTGTGTGTGTGCGCGCGCGTGCGCACCCCTAGCAGGTGGTGCTGGAAAACTAGGTAGACTAAGCTGTCATTCATTTATCCTCTGGCCAAAGGACCTGCTTGAGCATTCCTGAACAGTTTTCTTCCTCCCCTCTTTTCATAGCTTCTCTAACAACTCATTCCCCATTCAGAGATGTAACTTTCCCTTAATACTGATTTGATTTCCCCTTTAGGCAATGTCTTTTTTTTTCTCACCCTAGTGTGCAAAATTCCCAGTGTAGCTGCCAGATAAAAGGGGAAGTATAAATGTCTTTGCTTCTTTTGCACCCTAGAACTCTCAGTAAATCAGAATTTTGTTCCTCTGGATACCTTGGTTTGAGAGATTTGCTAGATTTATAAAAATCCAGCACAAGTCTTCACGTTTTGTCCTAATATTCCCAAAGTATAATTCACAATTCCTCCATATAATTCAGGAAAGAGATATCGCATTTGAAATCCCCCTTCACCTCTTTTTCTCCCAATTGGTATTTGTAAGCATCAACTGAGAGAAAACACATATCTTGGGATTTTTGTCATCAATGTTTTTATCTCATTTATCTATTGAGAATCAATGCACACATTAAGAACAAAAGTTAATATTTCTTAAGGCCAGAGAGAAGAAGAGGATTTAAAATAAGGAAATAACCCACAATACATTTGACATCTTTAGAGGGAGAATAGTCATTTTCCTCACCAGGAGTTGGAGCTACATTACAGATTTTGTTTGGGATAGAGCTTATAAAGTTTGAAATATTATATCGTCCTGATTCAGGACTTATCGTAGCCACTGTTGGCCTTAAAGAACCACTTTCCTTGGCTCCCAACTTTGCACCTTCTGCTCTGAGCAGTGTTTATTTCCATCATTTTCTTTCTTCTATCTGCTCGTTTGGCTCTCAGGTCTTACATGCAAGTCTTTTTCCTGAAATCAAGCTCAGTGACACACTGGGCAAGTCTACAGCTTAATCAAGTCCATAACTTCCTCAGAGTTCAGAGAATGTTAGGAGGAAAAATGTCAGCAGAATGTTCCCAAATCTCCTTTGCTCCAATAGCAAAACTTTGGTGGAGCTCAGAAGATAGGTCATATACAGGGAATATGAAAGGTGCTACACATAGAAAGTAGGTTGGACTTAGAATTGAATAGAAAGGGGACAATAGGCTGGATCGCATTGGGAATCCCATATAGTTTGTTTAGTGATTCCCACCTATCTTCTGCCAACAAACACATTTTTTCTTCACTATCCTTATTTCTACTATGAGTCTGGCTGCCACAAAATACAATCTTAGGGGGAATCAAATTTGCAGGTGAACTAGTGAACTGAAGATGAAGGATAGGTGTAAATTAGCTGCAGCAAATTGGCTATTACAATTTGCACTCATGAAATGGATCAGAAAAATAAGAGATGGGTCAATCATAAAGTGAGAGCAAAGGATAATATATGGCCAGATTGAGTGTTAAACTGGTGGTCATAAAATATGAAAACAACCATCGGAAGCATTCCAGAACTTTAGACTGATCCCCTGTGAACAATTACTACAAAGCATCAAAGATGAGTTGCAATCTGTCTCAGGTTGGGAAACACTCTCTTCAATGAAATCACAGATCTATCAAAGTGTAAATTTGAATTCCCACACTTGGGTTCAGAAAATCTACTTAACAACAGAAGTTGGCCTAGAAAATAGTTCATGTGAAAAAGACAGGAATTATAATTGACTGAAAACTCAATATGAATGAAAACAGAATGACATGATAATCAAAACAATAATTAGGAGTTTAGTGTGCATTAATGGAAATATAGTATTGGAACCAGGGAATTGATAATCTCAGTGTGCTCTCCTTTTGGTGAATCATAGCAGGAGCACCATGTTTAGTTGTAGCCATAATTGAAAGCAGAAAGGTTGGCTAGATGTTCCCACTTTTTTTGGATGAGAGGTTCAAATTCCTCTTGTAAAGATTTAAATGTATAAATATCCAGCCGAATGGGGCCTTCAAAATTACCACCACCACTGCTTTCATCTTTATCTATGACTCAAGATTTTCCAGAAATTATCTCAGTTGAGCTTCCCAATAAAATAGACAAGTATTATCAGACTAATTTTATAGAGAAAGAAAATGAAGCTTAGAGGATATTAATGATTTTTGTCAAATTTACCCAAATTCTAAGTGGCAGAGGAAGGATAAGAACTGAGTTGTAAACCTAAATCCAGTTCTTTCTATTATACGATATTTTTTTTTTTGTGGGAAAAGAGTGACTATTGCTCCATTTATGCCCACACCCTGTCAATACTATGCAAAGCCAATTTGCTACAAATTAAATAAAGAAACCTAAAGAATATGTTAAAAGTTGGAGAGTTTGCAGCTATAGGAACCTTGGATATGGTCAGGTTCAATGAGTCTTTTCAACACATATCCAGATAAGTAAATTAATTCAAAATCAGCTAGTTTATTATCCTGAAATGAATGATTTTATAAATTATCACCAGGCATTCTGAACCTACTTTTCTCTGTCAATGTGACTGATTTCCTGGTTTTTTTTTTATTTTAAAATTTTATTTTTTCAAGATTACATGTACTCTCCCTCCATCTCCCCTGTCTCCTTTCCTCAAGAAGGCAGGTAATAAGATATAGGTTGTACATATATTATCATATAATACATATCTCCCTGTTCATCATGTTGTGAAACAAGGCATATATTGCCTTCACTGGAAAAAAATCATGGAGGATATAAAATGAAGAATGATATATTTGAAGAATAATATATTTCAATCTGCATTTCTGTTTTCTTTTTCATTTTTTGTCATTTTACAAGCAATTATTCTCTCTCCCATATCTCTTCAATTGAAAAAAAAAAGAAAGAAAAGCAAAATCCTTGTAACAAATAAGAAATGTCAAACAAAATAAATTCTAACATTGGCCAGGGCCAGAAATGTACATTTCATTCTGCATTTTGAATCCATCATCTTTCTGAATAAGCAGTAAAGTGAGTGATGAATTCTCCTTTGTTGTTGATATTTTCATCCGGTCTGCTGAACATAAGATTTCAAGTTTTTATTTTATATTCCATCCAGCTAGGGAGCTTTAATGTTACCATTCATATATATTTTCAGAAAAACAACACCTAAAACAAAATGACTGACAGGGAAATATTCTGAACAAATGTGTGAGAGAACAAATAGAATGTCCCCCAGCCAGCTGTTTTTCTTCCTTACTCTCTGCCCTTGTCACTTTTTAGCAAATTGTAGAGATCACAATTAGGCTGAAAGTTCACACTTTATTACTGAAGAGAATGAATTCTTACTCCTTTGGGTTGGTTTATTTTGGTGTATTGGTACATCTCTATTTTGTTCTGAATGAGAACCTATTCATGTTTGCAAGAGAAAAAAAATGGAAACCTCCCAAGACACTTTCTAATACTAATTTTCAATTAAAGTTCAGCTTACTCTAAAGATTTCATAGGATGTCTGCAAATCCTCCATCCAAACCCTGGAATGGGGCGGGGTGTTGTGACTGCAGAGCAGGATCCCTAGGGAATGCACTGAGGAAGCTAGGAATTTATTTGTGGGGATGGGCAGGAAGGAAAGGAACTGAGGCAGGTGGAGTAAAGAACCTCCTCCCATTGACATGCTGTCAAATGACTTGCTGCTGGATGTCATTAGGGGAAATCTAGAAATCATGTAACTGACAGAAACAATCAAACACAAGCTGGCAGGAAAGTAAAAGTGTGCAGATCAAGTCACACTTCACCACAGACATCAATGAAAAGTGACATTTGAACAAAATGAGAAATTGCAAAACAGTAAATCACTCTTCTATAGCAACTGAGGTATTTTGGGTAACAGATGGAAGTCACTGTAGAAAACTGGGCTGCTTTTAATCCAAACATTTTTGGCACGCTGTACTTTTTTTTTCTTTTTTAAAATATATTAAATTGTACCCCAGATGGCAATCAACAACCACAACCGCCTCTCACTTTGGAAACTACCACTTCAGATTCTGATGTGTTGAAAAAGGGTATTGTTTTGCAAAGTGTACATAAAACCATTGCCATAAATTTTTTTTTAAAGTGAATGGGCTTTTTTGAAAGACTTTTATATTGTAGTATCATACCTTCTATTTTTTATCCATAATGTCATGTTTGATGAAGAAGACATCATTTTAAAAGTATTGGTTCTTAATAAAATCAAGCAGATGTTGTCCTTTTTATTGCTTGTCATTACAGATGTAAAGGAAGCAACACTTTCTTCAACACAAGTAAAAACCAAAGGCACTCCACTTTAGGATAACCACAACAAAAATGTAACCTCAATCACAGCTAGATGGCACAGTGGATACAGTGTTGGGCTTGGAGTCAGGAAAATGTGACTGAGTGCTGCCTTAGACCCTTAATGGCTGTGTGAACCTGGGCAAGTCACTTAACTACTTTCAGTCTCATTTTCATCATCTATAAGAAGGAGATGATAATAATTACATCTCCTTCAAAGAGTTATTGTGAGAATCAGGAGATAACATATGTAAAGTGCTTTGCAAAGCTTAAATAACGATTTAAGCTATAAAAGTTATATATATATATGTATATATATACATATATATATAAATACTTTATCAATAACGTATTTATATATATATATATATGTATAAATATGTTGTGAAAGCTGCTACTGCTATTACCAAGAAAGATATTGTAAATGGTTTTTTTTAAAAAATATATGATAGGGAGGCTTTATTGTATAGTGAAAAGAACCAAGGATCTATAATCAAAGAATGGATGGAAACATTGCCAAATAAACCCCCCAGTAGTTTAGGAAGAGTTTGAGTTAGGGCCTTGAAATATTTCTATTTTGTAGGAAGTAGCTTGTAATTTCTGCAAAGTCTCCCATGTATATGAGGGGAAGGAGGAAATGGGTACAGATATGAGGATGAGCTAGAAATCCCTTTGAAATACAACTATTGCTAGAAAAAGAAAATAGTTTGAATATAAACTATGTAGAGCTTAGAAGTCTGCTAGATTGTGAACTACTATATGGAAACATCTGATCTTGAAAATGAGCTACATTTTAAAAATTAGTCATTCTTCATTGAGTTCCTAACTGCTGTTAAGTCAAAGAGCAAGGAGCTCAAACTACTTTAGAACTGAATTTCTGTGATTCTAAGTATGGTGTATCATGCATACCTAGGTCCCAAGAAAGCCAACGCATGACTTGTGGAACCATGCTTGGTTATTGAAACTCATTGGAGAAAAGAGCTATACAGCTCAGTGTCCTTAACGCCATTGGTTGAAGGATTTTCTAGGCTTTTCAAGGACTCTCTGTGTGAACAAAGAGAACCAGAACTCCTTGAGAGGAAAGCTATTTGAATTTTCTCTTCTAAGGGAGAAGGCTGCAAAGTTAAGAGAAGCAACTCAGTGATCCAGGAAGCCAGTGACTAGACATAGAAAAGAGGGGAAAACTGCTCCAAAAAAGATTAGTTTTAAGCCCCAAAGCTACAGATTCTTAAAGGTGAACAGTGTCTATAATGTGCAGGCAAGTAACGGGGAATCGTTCCACATAGCAAACAAGACCTCTGCAGAGAGAGAACGCTCTTCCCTGGAGAGACTATAAATTGTATATCAGCCAGCCTCTGTGGTTATGTCAAGGGATTTCAAGAAATACAATCTATTACATTAAAGAGGTAAGGAATGATTTTTAGGAAAGTTGCACATTTTTAACTTTATCTTATAAATGGACTTTTTCTTGGCAATTGTAGTTATAAAACACTGGAAAAGCTGTTGTGATCACTTTATATCCAAAAATTAAAAAGTCTACATTACAGAGTAGTCTCAAATGGTTCAATTTTTCTTTAAGCTACAGAACAAGTCCATCAAAATACCAAATATTATACACGCAATAATGAGGCACTTCAGGAAAAAAAAGTGTCACAATTTAATTGAAGGAAATAAAACAAAATCATCAACAGAAGTCAAGGGTTATATCTGGTCTAAAAATTATTTTAAATTTTTGCTTCAACTTTATAAATATAAATTGATTTAGAAATGGGGCTTACATTATAGCAGGTCTTATTGGAATTTTACCCTGGTAAATGTGAAGAAAGGGACTTGAGAGACTTATGTTCAGATATCAAACAAGGAGAGAAGAAAAGTAATTGTTCTTTCTCTTAACTACCTACTATTAAGACCCTTTGTACCTTCATTCAATTATGTCCTTTTCAATTTGATCAATAGAAAAAATAAAACTAGATTTCTTGGTATATGATACAACAAACCTATTAAAAAGTTGTGTGGTTTTGGTTATCAGAAGAAAATCTGAATAACACACTAACCTCTTTCTGAGAGGCAGTGTGGTCCAGTAGATGGAGAGTTAGGCTTGGGGTCAAGTCCTGGATTGAAGTTTTATGTCTAACACATAGTACATTGTCTCAATAACCATGTACAAGGCACATAAATTCTCAGTACTCTCGAATAGCTTTCTAATAGTATAATATAGAAGTATACAGAAGACATGTCAAGCTTCAAAGGTGGAAAAAGTTTCTATGCTTGAAGGTCCCCATACTGATTAAATTTTTTTTAAAAATCACAGGTATCTAACAAACCAAACCAAAATGCAAGCATGTTCTCTTCTATTTTATAAGAAAGCGGTAGTGATATGTAGTTATGATACTCTGGGAAATTAAAGAAACAAACAAAATATTAACATTACATAATTATTGATCAGAAGATCCAGGGCAACTGTAGGAAATTCAATCTGTGCCTAATTTAGAAGATGAATTTGTAATATGATTTTAAAACAGGTTTCATACTATATTCTTGTATCTGGATTTGTTTGCAGAAAAAATAACAAGTGAGAGAACAACAAAAATTTTATCTCAATAGGCATATCCTTTTTTCAATCATAATCCAATTTTATTCTGGAATAATACCCAGCTAAGCCACATTTTGCCAAGAGGTAATTCTATTAGATAGAGCCACTTTTCTCAAATGTAGATATTAAATATAATCAACAAAATACATCTGTAACATCTAAATTAATTTGTACACTGAAAAGGTTTTGGCTGGATATATGCTAGGTAAAGAGAAGACAGGAGTTCCAAAGCTAAATTTTAATCATGAGTTCCTTTCTCTCATTTCATAATGGTCCTATTTGTCAGTCTAACCAGAGATAAAAATGAGAAAATTATTTTCAAGGTACAAGACTCCGTTTTGTACAAAGTTAAAACTGTGAAAATTGAGTGAAGATTTTTTTTCTCATGGCAAGAAAATTTATATTTCTGAAGCCAAATATGAAACTATAATTCTTTGGAAATCCACATCTCCATCAAAGCTGATACCATTCCATACTTTGCAAGTAAAAAGGTTCATTTCCCAATGTAAATTAAATGCCTCTAAAGACTGGATTAGTCTGAAGCAATCTCAGAACAGCTAATTAAAGAAGTTCAAGACTGAAAGAAAAAAGAGTAGCTCATTAACTCACATCTTTGATTACTTAAAAGGTCCATTGGTTGCCCAAGCTAAAATCATCAGGAGACTAAGCAGAACCAATAATAAGACCTAAACATAAACTTAATGGGGCTATTTGAATAAATGAATTAAAGACTAAAAGTTGTTTCTCATACATTTGTATGAATGCAAACAATTAACTGGAGCAGAACTTCAGGTCAGCAAGGGAGTCTTGATTAGAAGGAACCAACCAAGGCTTTGCCTCTACTGATATTGTGAGTTATCTGGGCTGCACCTGACTGAAGAAAGGGGTTGACTCTTTAATACCGAGTTAAATTATCTCTTGGGCCAAGGATGCAATCTTTCTAGTATAGCAGCATGAACCAGAAGATCTAAGAAATGGAGTTCACCCCAGCAGTAGATGACTTGACTCTAGAACAATACTGAGTGTTTTCATTTGATAGAAGAGGTGGGTGAAGGGAGACTCATTTTAGTATTATTAAATCTGGAAGACTTTATATATCCATGAAAGATAGAAAGAGAGTGACTGTCCCCACTTACAAGTTTGTGATTAAGTCCTTTAGAGGCAGCTAAGTGTCACAGTAAATAGAGCATTAGGTTTAAAGTCAGAAATACCTGAGTCCACATCCAGCTGCACATTCATGGCTGTGGAACTCTGAGCAATTCACTTAGTCTTTGTCTTAATTTCCTCAACTATAAGACAAAGTTGATAATAGCACTTAACTCAAATTGTTGTTGTGAGGAACAAATGAGGTCATAATGTTTAGTGCAAAATATACACATAATAAATACTTTTTTCCCTTCTCCCTTCCTTTTCCTTTTATATATTCTATAAAATAAATACTGACTATCCTATACTACTCTCTTATTATATATGATTGTCCTGAGTATTTATATAGGAGCTTTTCAACTTATGTGCAAAGCCAGACACAAGTAAAATTCTGATATTCTCAAATTATATTTTAGACCATGCCCCACAGTTGAAGCACTGTGTTTGGGTTTAATCTTAGGAACTTCTTAAATAGTAGTGTTTTTGACTAAAGCCCCCAACTCATGTTTTTCCTTATAAGGCCCTAAAGTTGGGTCATTTTGTCCCTACTCAAAGAGCTATAGATTTCTCTCAATTTGTATATGATTTTCCTTGGCTCCCTCATTCCACAAGGTGAAACTATTCAAAAACTTAACCCTCTTTCCCAGCCTTACTGGTTGAGGAATTCACAAAGCTGGTGAAAATTCAGATCTTTTCTTCCATTTCATGGCCCTGTCCATTAGTAGCCTTCCTCTAATTCCTCTACTTATTCTAAGAATTTCTTTGCTAGATTAAGGATCTCGGGCCTTAGAAACTTCTCATCTGGCCTAGAAATCTCTTCTTTGTTCCTATTCTTCTGTTAGTCGACATTTTTGTAGCTTCCAGCAAGGTCTAAGAAGTATTTGCTACTTGACCAATGCTTCAGGGCACCATCTTTGGTGCACCTTGGTTCATTGGAGGTTTCTCTTCTAGGGAATCTAGTCTGTAGATGTCTGATTGGTTTCTCTTTCCAATACTATGTATTTTTGCCTGAGTATATTCAGTCTCTCTCTGAAAGGCCATGCCTAAGGGTATAATTCAATGTATGAATTGACAGTGAATTTGCTAATCATTTAAAATGAAGCATCAAGAGAATAACATTAAACAAAACAAGTAATTCATACCTTGTTAATGAAACATCACCAACTAAAACAAAGTCCTAATAATTAAGCAATTCACTTTTATACCTTTCATTAGAAGATATAATATATGCCAGAAAAAAGGCAAAACCAGACAACTGAAGAACTGTATGCTTTATACACCGATTCATTATTAATGCCAGAACAATGATTTAATTTAGTGAGGTGGGTTAGACCTCTAACATTTTGAATAGAAATAAGGAATAAGAAGAATGAATGCCCTGATTTGACATTAGTTAGTGGAAGAAAAGTGGTTTGCTGAAAGTTTTCAGGAGATAGCTGGAATTAGCTATCAGTGGATTGAGAATCAGGTCTAGAGACAGAAGGTCTTAAGTTCAAATTTGACCTCAGACACATCCTCACTGGGTGAGGCTGAGGAAATCACTTATGCTCCATTGCCTAGCCCTTACTATTCTTCTGCCTTGGAATCAATACTGACCAGAGGAGAGGGAAATTCCTAAGCCTTATTAAAATACATCATCTTTTTCTTATGCAGGAAAACACAAATATTGCAATGAACTAGAAAGTGATACTGAAAGCAATGTAATGAACCCCAAATTATTTGATTCTCAACTTCTCTGTGTAACCACAGATAATAATAGCTTGATATTTCTATGTCTCAGTTTCTTCTGCTATAAAATGAAGGTGTTAGACTTAATATCTTCAATTATTCTTAAGTACTAACAGTATATCCATCCATGAATCTAAGACTGGAGCCAGAAATAAATCTAGAGAGATGTAGCTAACAAAAAGAAATGTCTCAAAGTGAAATAAAGTTGGTTTCCCTTTGTTAGAGAAATTCAAATTAAATCTGGATGATGACTTGTCAAGGATGTTATAAAAGACAGTCCTTTTTAGGAATAAATCATACTCTAACCTCTGAGGTAGCTGCCAGCTTTAAGATTCAATTATTCCATCAAGTGTGATGGTAGATCCAAATGATTCCTGCTGTAGAGACTGACCCTGACTTATTAGGGCTAGGTAATTATTGTTAGGGTCAGGATTTAGGAGTTTCAATGGGTTAAGATGATTCAATGTCAGAAACTAAGTTCAGCGTTAATATAGTTGAGTCCCAATGAAAAAATGATCAGGGTGAGAAAAACTGAGCCAGACTAGAAAATGGAGCATGTTAAAATACTTTGTGCTGATCAGAGTGAGCCTATAAGTAGTCCCTGAACTTTTAGCCTGAGGAAGTAGGGAAACCCAGTCTTCAAAAAAAGAAAAGGGAAAGAAGAGAAAGAGAAGATTCTATGATTTTTCTGACTATGTCTTTAGAACTCTTCTTTTGCAGCTGCCTTCAGAGCTAGTGGCAAATTCATTTGAATGTTTTTGATGTGGGTAATTTCCATTCATTGAGCATAGAACTGACTTTCTGGAAACTGCCAAATGAAATTCAGAGTCAAGTCTAGGAATACAATGGTAAATGAAGCTAGGTAAAAGCATTTTTGATCAAAAGGGTTTTCATAAGAAATATACCATGGGGACAGATGAGTGACTCAGTGGCTACAGAGCCAGGCCTAGAGTTCAGAAGTTTCTGGTTAAAATATGGCCTCATAGAAATGTCCTAGTTATATGAACCTGGATAAGTCACTTAACCCTTGTTGTCCAACCCTTTCCACTCTTCTGCCTTAGAACTAAAACTTAATATCAATTTTTAAAAAAAGACAGAAGGTAAGGGTTTAAAGAAAAAGAATTGTACTATGATCATTTCGAGGAAAACAATTATTGGGTAAAAATATATTGCTTTTTGCTTCACAAAAATCTCTCTGATATACCAGAATTGACACATCTGATGGACTGATTAGAGAATTAACTCAAGAGCATTAAAGAAGCTGATGAACAGGGACCAGGTTCTTTTACCTTTTTATCATGTGAAGCAGGTGCTAAACTACTTGAGAAAGAAAAATGGGCATTTAGGCAGTGCAATAACTACAGATCCCCTGGATCCTGGCAACTAACTTGGGGAATTCTGAAGCGATCAGGCCAAGATGGAGAAGTAAGAAACACTTGAAGTCCAACAACCATCCTCCAAATGAGGGCAGAAGAACAAAAATGCCTCAAAACAAAAATGTCAGAACCAACAGAAGAAGGTGTGAAAGTGTTCCAGCCATACCTTGGAGAGATAGCAAAAAGGACTCATTTCACTGGGGTATCAGGAGAAAGCACTGAACCAACCTAAACATAATTTGGATGTGATATAGCACAAGTGGCAAGGGAAAGAGCATAGCCAGCATGGTCCAGCCTCTGCAGAGTAAGAGCAAAAAAACCACAATGCAGAACAGTCAGCAGTGGGAGAAAAATGACCCTGAATAGCTCAATCAGAACAAAGGCTGGGCTTGACCCCATGCAACAGTGGGAGGAATTCAGTCCAACAAGATTGAAACTCAGCAGGATTAGGCAGAACCCCACTCAAACCAATTGAACTGAACAGCTACAAACTTCCAAATATCAGATCAATCTGAGACTGAGACAGCTAAGCTGATCCCACCCATATTACAAGCATGAGACAATACTCCCTCAACCCCAGGAAAGGAGCTAAGTTTTTGCATATGGACAAAATCAAGGGGAAAATAAATCCAAAATGAGCAAAAAAAAAAAAAACAGAAAAAAGAATAATGCTAAAAAATATATTTCAATGAGAGATGACCAAAATATAAGCTCAGAAGAGGACAGCAATACAAAAATGAAAATATGTGAAGTCTCTGAGGAAAACATGAAAGGATGCTAATCCCAAAATGAAACCCTGCCAAAGTTCAAAAAAAAAAAGATAGAAAAACAAATAATAAGAAACTTGGAAGATAGCAGTATGAATGGTTACTGCTAACAATAAATGATTGTTTATATTCATTACAAAAGGAAAAGCAGGGACTTTATTGAGTATATATATAATAGAGAAGGGCAATTTGATTGGGCTTCTCTCTCAAAATATTCCTCTAATGGTAGTAGGTACAATTGGTTCATTCTTTATTCTTTCTCAAACACCAGGAAGAAACATCAGGACAAGAATCTGTTCTAGGAATGGGAACCCCAGAGGACTTACTACATTAATACTTGCCATTAATTTGTCTCATCCCAAAAGGACAAGGAATGAATCTATAGTCAGATAATATTCTGTACATGTACAGGAAGTACCTGAAGCCGGTGCTTACTCTTTTTTATGATCTGAGTGACTAAAGGCCTGTTCTTTGACTAGGTCCTGAAAGCAAGAGCCTTAGAATCTGAGCTTCTGGTCCTGACTAAAATATTAGATGAAAAGCCATTTATCTTGGGGTTTGATGGTTTTTGGAAGAATCTGGACTTTCTCATTCTGTCCAATAAGCAATCAGAGCTTAGCCCTTGCCTCAGGGGACATGAACTAAAATATTGGTGAATTTCTCATCCTCACTTTCTCTCTTAGGCTCTGGTTCTGAGCCAGAATATCACTGATTATCTTCACTTATGATTTTTGGCATGGACAATTCCTTGAGTCTTAAAGACTCGAATTTTTCACTGTAATCTAATGCTTCCTGAGGCATACTGGAAACACAATGTCACTTTCCTCAATTAAATATTAGCTTTTTTCCTCTTCTCTGATTAGAACAAATATCATCTTGGCTATTTCTATTCATCACTCAAAATGTCACCAATTTTTTACAGAAACATTTCTAATGTCCTGGATTTCTTTCAGAACAGATCCTTTTTTCATCAAAATGTCCTTAGCCATTATTGTCAGTTACCTAAATCTCTAACCTAAAATCAAAATTTTAACACTCTTTAGATATTGCAAGATTCTCCTTGCATCAGCAGGGAAGAGCTTCACTATCTTCTTTAAGCCTTTAATGTCAGTAAAGAAAATTTACTCTTGACATGAATTCCTTCCCACTGTCAACCTGAAAATACCAGAACTCTCAGAGTAGTTAAAATAACATCTTTAATCAGGGCAAAGAGAACATAATCAAGAAACACCACAACAAAGCCACTACCCCAGGAGACAATATTCTTGGGCAGGAACACAGACTGGTAGGAGAGAAGAAAGAGCAAGAGTTTGGTAGGATGACCTTACTGATTAGCCAAAGACTAAAGTGATCAAGAGGTATTTAAGAGTTGATCACCTTCTGGAGACTTGGTTGACCAGCAGTGGCTCTCCACTTCAGATTTGATTTTCTTCTTTCAAATTCTATCATCCAGGTCAGAGGGAGCTAGGTGAAACTAATTCATTGTCAATTCAATCAACTGGGGCTTTTCAGTTCTTTGATTTATCCTCCCTAGAGAGTCAGTAGTGGGATTAACTAAAAAAATGTTCTTATCACAAAGGTCTTTAACATGGCATTTGCAGATTTGTTAATTTTCACTACCAAGTTAAAATTTAATTATTTGCTTTTCATTTTTCATGGGCACAAAACAACATACCCATCTATTTGCCACGTTTATGAACAGAAGATGCTTGAGACCTTGAAGAAATTGTTAATGCAAACAGAAGCACCACTCAACAGGACCTTAACATTTTAACACCTTTGATTCTACAGGCCTACATGTAACTTCAATGAATAGTTCCTCCATTTATTTATGTGGAAAAATATTGACTAAATACTTCCTTTCAGGTCATATCAACAAGCATTTATTATAGGAATGCAAAGAAAGAAAAAAATAGCTCAGCACACAATCTAATAGGAAAGACAATATGTAAAAAAGTATGTACAAACAAGATAAATTGGAGCTAATCTTAAAAGAAAGTTCTGGGAATTAAGGGAGATTGGGAAAGACTTCTCTCTTAAAGTGAGATCTTATCTATGATTTCAGGGGTACCAAAGCAGGTAGAAGATAAAGACTTGAAGGGAAAAAGTAAGATAGTAAATTAATTAGGGTCTTCTAAGGCCTGAGTCTTTCATCTCAGCCCCTCAGAGAGAATCTTCCCAGAGGGTCTACTCATCTTGCTATGCAAATGCATCCCTAATCTATGTTCCTTAACTCCACCCTCAGTGTTAGGGCTTCTGATACTGAGTCTACTCTTCAGGACTCTTTGAGTGAAGCCACCAAAGCTATAGGTAAAGAGATCATAGCCCACCCTGGTTCCACATTTCTTCTTCTGGCCATATGTCTATACATCAGATTTGTAATCTTGGGCTAGAGAGAGGGCTCACTGAAGTTTCTCCCTCAGTTCTTCAACTCTACTTGGTCTAGTGTTTTTCTTTACATCATTGTTTGATTAATTGGAGAGACAGCCAACTTGTCCTCCTTCCTCCTATTCCACCATTTCTTTGGGTCTCTTGACTCTTTCCTTTTAAACTTTCTTCATAATTTACCCAGAGGTTAAATTCGTTTTATGTATGACTAATCCTTCACCTAATCTACCCATACATGTTATTTCCCTACTCAGCTCTCCCATTCTGTCCTGATTTCCTGTTGAATTGAATCATTTCTGTACAGAGCAGTGTGTGTGTTTTCTACCCTCCTTTGACTGATTCATATTAAAGTCACATTTGAGTTATGTCTCCTCTGCTTATCCTTTTTAAAAAAAATTGCCTAGTCTCCTGCTTGTATACCTCTATTAGGCAATATAATAACTGAGAGGAAGACCACCTACTCAAAAGAATCTTGTGGTCAATGTGGCAGAAGCTACTTTATTTCATCCTCCCAAGAATGGGTACTCAAAAGCCAATGTTACAGTCAGTAAGCAAGAACAAGGAATGGGAGCAGGCAGGCTCCTTTTTATCATAGTCCCTAATGCAAATCAGTCTTCCCCTCCTTCACCTTTGGCTAGTTACTAGAGAGTTATAATCTAGTCATATAAAGCCAGATGATTGGAACCAATGTTTCATTACCCCAATCATTAACATGAGTTTTAACCAACCAAAGTGAAAGCATCTTACCTGTTAGCCTCTTAAAAGATTAATTGATCATGTGTTCCTCATCATGTCCTGCTGATGTGGATGTGGATGTAGAGAAAAGGAGCCTAAGCTAGGAACATGAAACTTAATTCAATTATTTTTTACTCCATTATGTGGGCTTATGAGGAGTCCACCATATTGTCAGGACATGTTCCTCACAATCTCTCCTGTTTCTGTTTGCTATTTGGACTCCTCTGACTCCATGTTATAAATTTCTCCTAACTCTACCTTAAGGTCTAAGTATTGGCCCTTAGAGTCTAAAGATCCCTCTCTTCTCAGGACCATAATCTGTTCTCCCTTGTCACCTACTTGTTTAGGAAATGTTAGCTGCGTATTTGCAATTATTCTTTGATTAAGTCCTATAAAGCAGGGAATTAATCAAGGAATTATTAACAAAGGCTTTGGGGTGAAAATCAATAAGAAACCAAGATACTTCTACCACATCTCACTAAACTATGCAAACCAGTTATTGTCAAGCCAAAAATGTCACTTCTATAAATAGAAGAAATTAGTACAATAATAATTGATAACATAGACTAACATTAGGCTCCTTTGCATCTGTGTAACTTGTCCCCAAAGCCACAAACCCCATCTCAGAAATCATCTTCTAACAGTCAGGGATGGGTCTCCTCAGTAAATTTGCTCCATTTGTTTCAAGTTGATTGTAGAGTTCCTTGAGATGTCCTGCTAAAATCTTTTGCAAAGCAGATTTCAATATAGATTAGTATAGCTTTTATGAACATATAAATAAATAATAATACTTTTGCAGGTAGATTTTTCTACCCCAGGTTTTGTAAGAAATACAGAAATTCTGAGACATAATTCTAAGCCTAAAACTCAAACTTCAATTATAATAAATTAAAGCTGATGATCTCATGGATCTTTATATCTGTTTCTACAGGACCTTGATAACTAAAACAAATCTTTGATTAACAAAAACCCACATACTTAAAGTATCTCTAACTAGCAGTTGATAAATTCTAGTCTTCAACTATGGATTCACTTGGCTATTTGGGATATGGAATGAGCACACCTTCATTTTACAATTTGCAGTATCTTCCATTGAGCACTTGCTCTGATTGTAGAAAATCTGTGATAAAACGGGGTGGGGTGGAGGGTGGGGTGGGGGAGAAGCAGGGAACAGAAAACATCAGCACTGGTTGTAGAGTGAATTGATTCTGTTTGACTCAAGTCCTCAGCAATTCATGGTGTACTAGTTCTTTGCCCTGAAAGTTTATCATCCTTCTCTCCTCCCATATTTTTCCAAATATGTGAACTACTCTGAAAGCATACTTTGAATAAGGGTAGATAGTTCCTGAAGTATCTGCCAAGCATCTCAATGTTTGATTTAATGTATACAATTCACATGTCTGTGCTGACCAGCTATTGGGCAGCCTCTCACTTTCTACCACAGAAGTATAATTCCCATCAATTATTGCATAAGTGTTATATCTTTTCCTTCCACCCATCTATAAAAAGATGTCTTTCTTTTACAAGCAGAGATTCTTCTAAATCTTCATTAACTTTAGTCTAATAATCTATTAATTCTAGATAATCATGCTCCATTTGCTCATTTTCTATATTTGACCATTCCAAGAAAATTGGCAGGGTTTAAACAGTTCTCCACAGTTAATGTCAGATAATTTGTTATTCTACCAGGATAGTCTCATACTTTAGGATTCTAGAATGAATCAACCACCTCTTTACTTTTTGTTTTAAAATAGTCCTAACTTATGAGAAAGAATGCTATCCACATCAAGAGAAAGAACAGTGGGAATAGAAACTCAGAAGAAAAATATATGATTTATCACTTGTTTATATGGGTGTAAGATTTGGGGTTTTGATTTTAAAAGATTACTCTATTACAAAAATGAATAATATCAAGTGATAACACATGTATAACCCAGTGGAATTACTCATTGGTTCCAAGAGGGGTAGGGAAGAGGGGAGGAGCAAACATGAATCATGTAACAATGGAAAAATACTTTAAAATAAATAAATAAAAAATTTAAAAAGAATAATAATATTAAAAGATAATTTGCCAAACACTAATAAAAGTTCAGTGACTTGATTAAAAAAATAAAAAATTAAATTAAATAGTATTTACTTGACAAGGAGAACTAACAATCAGTGCTCCCCTGAGTGTTAATTTCCTACTTCATTCAAACAGCAAAACAGTGGCCACCATGGCTTGAATACATTCAGGTCACCCTCTGGCCACTTGATCTAATAGTTTTGACAGGAAGGCTACCAGTCTCTTTTGTCCTCCCCACACCTGGACCAACACTATCAGTCCCCACTCCCCTTTCCACATTTAGAAAGAAGTGAAATGTTTTTTATAGAGAAGAGAGAGCAAACACTGGGGATTTAATTAGTAATCATTTGATCTTTTTCACTTTTTTATTTTTCATCCACAATCAAGAGGTTAAGATCTCCCTCTAGAAATTTCAGGTATAGTGGTTTGGTTAACTGGGCATATGAGTCTATTCATAACCAGTAGTAACCTACCAGGCCCTAAGAACTTCCCAAATTCCTTCTTAATCTTTGGGAGGGGCAATGGAGGATTCCTTTGATTCTATCAGGATTTAATCTCCTTTTTCCAGCTCTTATCCAATGACCCAAATATGTAACCTTCTTTTCTGCCTATTGTAATTTGGACTTTGATATCTTCAAGCCTTTGTTCCCTAAAAAGTTTAATAATTCATTGGTGGCTATTGCCATTTCCCTCCTTTTTCTACCAGTGAGTAACAGTTCATCTACTTACTACAATAGATTTATATGAGTAAGTAGTTCCAATTCCTGCAGGAATTGTTCCAATATTTGACCAAATAAATTAGGGGATCCTGTATATCCTTGCAGAAGAATTGTCCATCTAAATTTCTGTTTCCTTCCTATGTTTGAATCTTCCCACTCAAAAGTGAATACATTTCTACTGTTTGGGCCTAATGGGTATGCCCAGAATGCGTCTTTCAGGTCTACCACACTGAACCATTCACTCTCAAAGAGGATTTTACTAAATAGAGTATATGGATCAGGGACAGCAGAGTGTTCGGTTTCCACTATCTTATTTATTGCCCTCAAATCCTGTACTAATCTATAGGAACCATCAGGTTTTCAGACAGGAAGTATTGGAGTGTTGTAAGAAGACATACAGCATTCTGTAAGGTCATCTTTCAGGAGTTACCAGGGCAAAGCCTTTTCTTCCCTCAAGAGATATTGGGCTCTTTCTTACTCTTACCACCTCTAATGAATCCCTCAAGGTAATTTTGATAGAGGTGATGTGGAGTCTCCCCCCTGTTCCCCCTGCCCTGCCCAAACTGAGGGGTCAATTTCTTTCTCATCTTCTGTCCTTAATATTTGCATCTTAGTCCCAATTTGTCCTTCTATTCCTAAAGACTCAAAACTGAATTGAATACTTAAATCCCTACTGAACAATATGACTCCCACTTCAGGGATATATAACAATTTTTCATTTACTTCTGATCATATTCTAATTTAGTTAACTCTAAGTGTGGTAAAGGAAAAGTTTCTCCCTTAACTCCTGAGACATTCAATTTGTCTTTTGTTAGTGCCACTCCAGATGGAATGATCTTTAGCAAGGACTACAAAGAAAATTACCTCCTCCCTATTTGGCCCCACCCTTAAATTTACCAAGGATTCCAGGCTGAGGCCCATGAAAAAGAACCCCTGACTTCCCTAATCCTCCAATTCCATCAAGGAGAATACCCTGGTCTCCTCATCCACTGACAATATCTCTACATATGTCCCACTTTTACACACTTGAAGCAAGGGAGGGACTTTCTTATTTTTCCCTCTTATTCCCCATTTGGCCTGATCCCCATTGTTCAGGCCTCTTGAACTCTCTGGAGTTTCCTTGATACCTCTGGTTTGAGTCCCCCCAAACCCCATGGATTATTATCCCTCCTTCCACTGTTAGTTTCCTATTTCTTCATGATCTCATTAATAATAGTCATCATTTGCTTTTGTTTTTCATCCTCCCTTAGCATGAATATCTTTTGTGCCTCCCTGAGAAGTTCTTCTAGGGGCTTCTCACCACATCCCTCTCTCTACTAACTTTTTTTATTAACACTAGGCGAAGCCTTAGTCACAAAATGTAACTTAAGCAGCCTTTGTGCTGATTCCCAGTATTCATGCTTCCATACTTACACATTTGTTCTTTCAATCTCTCCAAAAAAGGTTGAGGGGGATTTGTCTTTTCCTGTTGTTTTTCAAAAGATCTATTCAAATTCTGGTTCTTAGGAACTGCATTTTGAATTTGCCATATGATCAGTTATTTTAGATCCCTCATATTATTTCTGTGATTCTCCTGATTATTGTCCCAACTGGGATCTACAATGGGAAATTTCAAATCAGTGAGAATAACCCCTGGACTGGGTGGGTAATGCTGCTCCCAATCATCCATGGCAGCCCACCAAATTTGCTGCCTCCTTTCCCCAGAAAATAAGATATTCATTATCGCCATCAATTCCTTCTAGGGATAGAGGCTGAGCCCTAGAAATTGATGAAATTGCTCTGCTAGCTGTACTGGATCTTCCACTAGGAGTTTTATTTCTTTTTTAAAATTTCTAACTTCTGAACTGGTAAGAGGGGCATTCACATACCCAATACCACCCCTTCCCAGGGGAACCTCCCTTAACTAGAAGAGTTCCTCCTTTGTCTTTTTCTGAGCACTCCCTCCTTCAGGAAATGGGAGCTGCTGGATATCTTTAGTCAATTGTTCTAATTTTCTTCAGAGGGGTCCATAAATTCCCCTTCCACTTCTTCCTTAGCTGATGGGACACTTGGAACAGGGACGACAGCTCCCATATCTCCTTCAACTAGTCCCTCCTCTGGTGATGGGGCTTGTGGTGGTGATAAACACTCCTCTTTCTTTTTAGATTTCTCATCTCTGAGGGAGAAGAGTTCAGTAGTAGGTAACAATAGTCTGCCAAAGTCTCCTTCCTCAAGTTTATAAGGTGTTTTTTTTCTTTAATCATTAACTTGTAAATTTAAAACCTGACATACCCAATCCTCAAACTTTGACTGAAAGACCAAATGTCTTTTCAGGTGTTCTCTGGCCCACACTAGACAACACTATTTAATCATTTTCTTTTTACTCTTTCCATTATATGTTTCCAATTCATTCCAAATACTCAGTCAACTCCCTAAAGAGCTATTTCTAGGGACCTCCCAAAGAGGATTTTTTTTTCCATTTTCTGATTCTCAGGATTCACTATTTCCCATTTCACCAGACTCTAACCAGAGAATTATGGGTGAGTATGGACTCAAACTCCTTTTCACCAACTGGGTCTATGGACTCCAAGAGCTTGATCCCAGGCTACAGCCTTTAACTGCCTGATCCTATGACCATCTAAGTATTACTTAATATCCTTTTCTTACCTGGGTCCAGGTGCATAGACTTAAGTGGTCACCTTAAACAAATCAAACTTTCCCAGGCACCCTCATCTTTCTTCCCTGTAGTGTTTGAGACACTTTAATCCAGTCCCTTGAGTCGCATCAAGCTTCAGGATTCCTGGACTCCAACAACCAATCAGTCACCAATAACAGTTCAGCAGGACATCTTGTCGATGGGTGTTAGGACACAAGGGGCCTCAAAGTCCCATTAGATCCTGGATGAGCCCCCAATTGAGAGGACCAACCTGCTCAAAAGAATCTTGACCTCAGTGATAATGTGGCAAAGGCGATTTTATTTCATTCTCCCAAGAATGGGTACTCAAAAGCCAATGTTACAGTCAGTAAGCAAGAACAAGGAATGGGAGCAGGCAGTGTCCAGTGTCAAAGGTGTTATAGCCAACAACAACTACAAGGATATCCCAGTCCCTAATGCAAATCAGTCTTTCATTTTTTAATGAAAAACTCTTTTGCCACTGGCTTGTTACTAGAGAGTTATAATCTAGTCACATAGAGCCAACTGATTGGAATGTGTAATTTACAATGCCTCATTATCCCATTCATTCACATGAGTTTTAACCAATCAAAGTGAAAACAACTTCACACATTAGCTTCTTTTTGTTTGTTTGTTTAATTTTACTTTAATTTTTTAACATGTTAACTTTTTAATGGACAAACCTATCATGTCCTTCTTTGTCATGTCCTGCTGATGTAGGTGTGGGAAGAGAAGTTTAAGCTAAGAACATGAAACTTAACTCAATTTTTTTTTTACTCCATTATATGGGCTTATGAGGAGTCCATCATATTGTCAAGACCAGCTCCTCACAATAATCTTTCCTTTCTTCTCTAGAGTATCTCTTTTTTCCATCAACTTTCCTGTCTTAAAAATCATGAAATCATAACAAAATTGTTCTCAGTTTCCCACCTTAAATAAATCTCTTTATGACCCTTTATGAAATAAGGGTCCTAAGGGAACAACTGAATCACCTCTCCCATTAAAACACAAATATTTTAACCTTTTATAGTTCCTTTTGATTGTTCACTTATTTTCATTTTTTAATTTCTTTTCAATCCTGTTTTCAAAGTCTCTACTCAGTTCTAGTCATTTCATTAGGAATTTTTAGAAGCCTTCTATTTCATTAAAGCTTCAGATTTTGCTCTATAGATTTGTATATAGTTTTACTGAGCAAACTATTCTTGGTTGTAAGCCTTTCTTTTGCCTTTTGGAAAATCATATTTCATCATGTCTGATCCATTAGAATAACAGTTGCAAACCTGGTATGATTGTAGTTCCTTGATACTTGAACTTTTTCTTTCTAGTTGCTTGTGATTTCCAGGATCATTTGTTTCTAATATGAAATATCTTACATTTCTTTAATTTTAAGCCTTTTGGCCTCTTTTGGATGATTCTTATTTTTTCAGTTATTAATTTCTTTTCAATCCTTTCTAAGTTTCAAGGAGTTGGATGAATTTGTGGTCTATTGTTTAGCCTCACAGTCTGCATATTTCTTGAAAGAGTGAAAAAAAATTTAACTGACCTGACACCAAAAATAGTTGGTTTAAAAAAATCATTCCAAATCTATACAATTTTTTAAAAAAGGCAGCACTATCCTGTTGAATATTTTGCCAGTAAGAAAAGATAGGTATATAAACTAGTGCACATTAAATTTTATTAATTTTTTTCCTATTCAAAAAGTCAAAACAGCATTGTTATATGAGATTATTTTCACTCTATTTCTCTATTCTGTATTAGTCTTTGTTTTTGCCTAAAAATGTCTAAGTTTTGTGGTAGGTAGGTATAATGAATAGAATTTAAAGAGGCACAGTTGTAGAATTGTTTTTTACATTTTTCTTCAAATTAAAATAGGCACTTTCAAAATATTTTGGTGGTATTTTAAGAGACCATTAGAATCTACCAAAGCAATTCTATAGATACCTTTTTTCTTAATATTACAGAGAGATTGGATTTCTAAAAATATTTCCAGATTTTATTTCCCAATTAAGTTTGCCTTTCCTTGCCCTTCTTTGTCTACATATATTGTAACTGAATTTTAATTAAAGCTTATTTTTAAAAAGTATTGGTTAAAGGGCAAGTCCAGAAAAAAGATATATAAGGATAATATGGGAAACATATCTCAAGACAACAATATGTAGATGATGACACCTTCAGAGGATAATCACTGAATGAAGAGCTGGCAAAAAAAGCTTAAGATAATTAAGGCCTTTGGAAAACCCTATAGGAAGCCAAAGATTTTTACAGTTAACAGCAAACTTTTTGGCTAAGTATCACAATGTCAAATGATTTCCTAAAAGACAAAACAATAGGACACAAAATACCAAATAAGTCATGCTTGCCAGCTAGGAAACAAAGACAAATTCAAATTTATTTAGAGACATACACAAACATCGAGGCATATACAAAAAAAAATTTAGGGAGCTAGTCCTAAGATCTGGGTGGGAGATGATGCCAATAAGAAAAGCCCTATGTAAACAAGCACCTTTTTTAATGGGGCATTTGCTAAGCAAAGAGAAGAGAGAGATAATTGCTGGAGTGGCAAAAAGGACAGACTTAAAAACAAAGTCAGAAGCCACTGTTGAAATCATTTTATATTTCAATCAAAAAAAACCCACCTAGTATATTGGTATATAGTGGCTTGTAAAAGGTACTGCCAAAACAGTTTCAAATATGGACTAATTTTTTCAAAATTCCAAGATAATCTATGTTAGAAAATTGTCTCTAAAATAAATTTTTTAAGGAATGATTGAATTCAAATTTTAATTCACAACTTGCTCTGCTAAAATATTGATCAGAAGGGAGGGAAAATGGTTAAAGTAACATTAAAGTTAAAGTAACAGAACTGAGAATCCAATACTGAGACATTTTAGGCCTAGAGACTTCTACATAACATTCCAATCTTCCTGCTTCAGCCTGTGAGTGATGAAGAGAAGCTAGAAACACAGAAGGGAAAGCAAGATAATTAAGCCTCTTGCCTCTTGTGGATGTGACAAAAGGAAAGAGCTGGCAGGTAAGAAAAGCTACTCACAAGGGTTTTTGGATGCCGAGATGCCTAATGGCTCTTGTAACCTAGGAGTTGGAATGAACTGCAAAGGAGAATTCCACTCAAAGCTTGAGAGGAAACATTTATATCAAGTAATTATTTTGTTTTGAAAGCTTTTAAATTTTTACTTATTGCTTTTGTTTTCATATTACCTTCATTTCCAAATCTTTTCCTGTCTCCCTCTTCCTTTTCCCAGAGTTATCCTTCTTAAAATAAAAAAAGAAAGAGAGAAAAACAGAAATTCTCATCAAAACGAATATATTAATCAAATTAATGCCTGTAGTCTTCCAGCTCTACAACCAAGAAATGGAAGTGAATTTTCTAATTTCTTCTCTACAACTAAGCTTGGTCCTTGTAATTGAACATTCCATGTCATGTTGTTATTCTTGATTTTTTCATTCATATTTATTTAGTCAATGAGTGTGCTGTTTTCCTGATTCTATTTACTTCTGCCTTTTAACTTCCTATGAGCCTCCCTATCTATGCCTTTCTGAATTGTTCATAAAATAATAGCTAACATGGAAAAAGCATCTTCAAGCACATAAAGCACATAACATGTGTTATCTCATTTGATATTCACATTTTGAGACAATTACCATATGATCAGCCCCATCTAATGGATCAAAAAACTAAGGCCAGGACAGGTGAAGTGACTAGTTTGAGGTCATATAACTACTATGTGCCTGAGCCAGGATTCAAATGCCAACCCCAATTCTAACCCTTCATTCAATTTATGTGCCTCATTTCTTTACTCCTACCTCCATTAATGCCAGCTTCCAACTACCAGTGACTGCTCGACAGATAGATCCAAGAGCTCTGAGAATACCAGTGCCTCCTAAATCACCAGGCATGCTTCCAGGACAGCCCCTACCTGAGTCACCTGCAAGAAGAGCAATTCACACAGAGAAGGAACAAGTCCTCCCCATCAACTGCCAAGGACTACTGCCTGCTGGACAAGCAAAATGGTTTAGTCAAAGCAGAAGGCAGTCCAAGGGAGAGACAGGCAGCAGCATGTGCTGGAGAGCTCCGACAGATGTCACCCCCTCAGGCAGCACCCCTATTCAGAGGCCAGTGGAGGTCACTTTGGACCCATAGCCACAAGAACACTTGGTTCCCTAGACCATTGCCAACTCTGCTTCCAGCCCAGTTCAGAAAGCCATTGCCCAGAGAAATACTCCTTGTGGAGATATTATGATTTGTCCCTCTTCTTCAAGTAATAAGGATCAATTTCACCCATTTTACAACTTTACCTGGGGGAGGGGGCTTCTATTCAGACAGATTAATTTAGAAGCCATTTATAATTACAGAAGGTAAGCACCATGACCAAAAGACAGTCCTTCTTAGCCCCCAAAGCACATCATTACATCCTTCACAAGATAGTGGTGAGGAAGGTTCTTACAAACCTTAAAGTGTTATATGTAGATAAGTTATTGTTTTCATCCCCAGCTCAGAAACAGATCAGGACGTTTAGATAACTCCCAACTCTTCCCTTCTGTCTTAGAATCAATACTAAGTACTAAGAGCAGTAATGATTAGGCAATGGGGGTTAAGTGACTTGTTCAGGGCCACACAGCTAGGAAGTGTCTGAGTTTAGATTTGAATCCAGGACCTCCTATCTCTAAGACTGGCTCTTGTCCCTGAGCCACCTAGGTTCCCCTCCCCAATTTTTTATTTAAGGGGAACTAATTCAGTCATTTCCTTACTCCCTTTAACTGAACAAGAACAAACATATTACTGTAATTTCGAGTGTACAGACATGGAAGTAATATTTAAAAATTAAAACCTTTCCTAAGCACATAGGTTAGTCACAGCTTTTATTTCTTGCTGTTTAGGTAATAGCCCTGAGGTTACTCTAATAAATCTGCCCTGTATGTATAGACACTGAAATTGTTTCCTATGTGATCACTAATTTGATTACTTGCTAATTATATTTCTGTAGCAGCTCAGGATATTCTGAATATGTGAGATGAATCCTATCATATGGGCACTGGAAGGAACTGAAGATGACAGGAAAATAGTGAAATTCTTCCTTCTGAGAACGGAGTATAGTTTGGGCTAGAAATAAAGCACACCTGTTTTGATTCTGATGGCTAAGCTTCCCTAAATGCACTTTCTGAATGCCTTTCTCTAACTTCAGGAGATAGTCACTGCAGTGACATCAAATATCAGATAATATAGATCAAATAATGTTTTCCCTTGTAGCATTATTTCTATGAAATTTCCTTGCCTACATAATAACATTTCACTTAGTATTGTGTTTGAACCAATTAAATTTGGAGCTGAGCATGCCTGTAATCATCCTTCTGCTCCAAAACGTACCCAAAAAACTGGTAAAAGGCTTCTCTTATTATCTTCTGCTTGTCCTTTTATCATTCTGGCTAGAGTATCTTTATAAATAAATAAACAAAATAAATGTCAGACCACTGTTTACACAGCTGTTTTGAAACTTCCCAACTCAACTGGCACAAACTTGATATAGAATTGCTAAGTGAGTCTTTTCTATGGTATTTTATGTTTTGTGTGAAATAAAATCTGATATTTTCCATCCTTCAGTGTCCATTTCATCCAAAGCTCACTATTTCTTTGACTGAACAATAAAGTTAAGAGGTAAATGAATTTTAATCCAAATTAGGATTCAAAGCTCCAGTTTCATAATAACTTGGCCACTGGGTAGCACAAGGAGTAGTGAATAGGGCTTAATTCTGTTGTATTGATTAATAGTGTCTGTGTAACACAATATGCTAGTTGGGGAAATGAGTCATTGAGAGTGCCCAAATAAAACTCCTTACTTTTTTTTTCCTTAAAACTACATACATGGGAGGTCCTGGGTTCAAATGTGTCCTCAGACACTTCCTAGCTGTGTGACCCTGGGCAAGCCACTTGACCCCCATTGCCTAGCCTTGACCACTCTTCTGCCGTGGAGCCAATACACTATGCTGATTCTAAGACAGAAGGTAAGGGTTTGTTTTTTAAACTACATACATATTATATAAGGTTGTTGGATCCTCCTAGCAAAGTATCATACCATATTATAGGGTATAACTCCGTAATATTATAAAATATAACTCTACCTAGCTTTTACTTTGTTTGGTTTGATATATTTAATTTTTTCCCTTTAAAACTTTTGGTATAAAGGGTAGGATAATGAAAGGGAAAAAACCTGGATTTGTGACTTCATAGGTCTGGAGAATACCCAAGCTAACAACTTCTTCTACCAAGAACTCTTTTATGATTTTTGCCTACACGTAGATAATACCTTTTTGAAGAAAGCCTTTTTTGATAGAGCTCTGCTCTACCTAATTAAATTATATGTTTTGTTCCACAGCCAATAAACAAAGTAGGGTTTTATATGCTCTCCATCTTTCATTCAATTTTAATATAATATTATTTTATAAATGTACATTTTTAGGAAAATTCTAAGTCTTTTACAAATTGCAAGTACCCACCTTAAAATGCTAAGAGCATGAAATCAGGGGATCCTCAGTCATAAGAGAACATCAGATAGTCATGAAAACTCAGTACATAGTGGCAAGATTCTTTTAATGACCCCTTCCCTTCCTCTAGCTTTTCTCTGAAACAAAGGTTCATCTTTTTTATAACACTCTACAAAACAAATAAACTAGTTGTAACAAGAGAAGCAAATAATGACATTGGAGAAGCATTGTAAATAATTTCAAATATTTTATTATAGAACTATAAAAACAGCAAATATAGAGACTATAGAAAAGCATGAAAAGATTTATATGAATTGATAAAAAGCAAAGAAAGCAGAACGAGGAAAACAAAATTCACAATGTGAGCCACAATGTAAATGATAATGTAAATGAAAATAATAATTGTAAGGAAACTAAATAGGATATGATAACAATGATCAAGATTAAGACAAAAGAGGAGTGTAGAAAATGAACGTTCCTCTTATATGCTGAGGTAGAAGGCTAGAAAAGTGGAACAACATTGAATATACTGTCAAACAGTTAATACGTCACTAAATTTTTCTGGCTTGCTTTTTTCCCTCTTTCTTTCTTTCTTTCTTTCTTTCTTTCTTTCTTTCTTTCTTTCTTTTTTTCTTTTTTTCTTTCTTTCTTTCTTTCTTTCTTATTTTTTGTTCTTAGTTACAAGGAATGGTATTCTGGTGGGACAGGAAACAATAATAAGGGTATATTTGAAAATGAATATAATGTAAAAATAAAAGGTATCAAATGAGTAAGAGTCATACTAACATCAATTCATTTCTATGTCAAGAGAGATAAACCAGGAAACCATTAGACTTAAAACTACTATAAACTATAAATCTACTAATAGAAATATATCATGGCATAAAGCCTAAATTAATAAAGGAAAAATTAATGGACTTACTAAACAATGTAGCTAATATCACAAATAAAATAGAAGAGAAATAGATAAAATGAAAATTAAAGGAAAATAAAAATTGCAAAAAAAAAAAAAAGGGGGGGGCAGCTGGGTAGCTCAGTGGAGTGAGAGTCAAGCCTAGAGACAGGAGGTCCTAGGTTCAAACCCAGCCTCAGCCACTTCCCAGCTGTGTGACCCTGGGCAAGTCACTTGACCCCCATTGCCCACCCTTACCAATCTTCCACCTATGAGACAATACACCGAAGTACAAGGGTTAAAAAAAAAAATAGCAAGGCCTACAAAAGGAATATAAAATAATGAACTTGAATCTAACCTGATTGAAAAAAGAAATAAAATTATCTGATTCTAAATATTTTTAAAATTTTAAGTTTTCCACATGTCAATACAAATTTTAATAATTATTTTCTGACATTTTGTGATCCATGTTCTCTCCCTCTACCTTCTACACTCTTCCCAAGATGGCAGATAATATGATGTGGGTTGTACTTGTGTTATCTATCATACAATGCGTATGTCCATGTTCATTATGTTATGAAAGAAGACCCATATTGCTTACATTAGAGAAAAATTCATGGAGGAAATAAAGCGGAAAAGGGCATGCTTCAATTTGCATTCAGACTCTGTCAGTTCCTTCCATGGGGCTGTGGATAGTTTTTTTCATCATGGGTCCCTTAGAGTTGTCCTAGGTAAAACTGCATCTAATATATGCAATTATATGCTATTAAAACTGTGAATTTAAAGGAAATAGATGGTTGAGCTTTGAACATCTAGAGTCATAATACATGAGTTCAAATCCTACCTCTTTCACTTTCTGTGAGAATGAGTAAGTCATTTAATCTCAATATGTCTTAGCTATATCATTTGTAAAATGAGAGTGTAATAACATATTCCTCTGCTTTTCTGTCCAGCTTTGAATCTATAGGTCCTATAATCTGTATAGCCTATAAAAGAATTGATAGTTAAGCTAACAGAATGCAAAACATAGTCTCAGAAAATGGATTGACCCAAAGAAATTGACCAAAAAAAAAGAAAAGCCAGACACAATTAAAAGTAAATTCTATCAAACTTATAAAGAGTAATTAATAGTTATTCTATACAAATTATTCACAAAAAAATTAGCAATATCATATTATGAAGCTAATAATGTTTTTATATGTATATGAGGAAAGATAAAGTAAATAAAAAGAAACAAATGATTGTATAATAAATACTGAAACAAAAGATTAAATAAAATCCCAACAAAAATATTACAAAACAACTGCTTCAACGCATGGGTCGGGGTGGACATGATTGAGGGTGTGGACTCGAAACTACCACACCAATACAACTACCAACAATTTGGAAATTGGTCTTGATCAAGGACACATGACAAAACTAGTGGAAATGCACATCGGCCATGGGTGGGGGGGGTGCAGGAGGGGGGGTTGAAGGGGAAAGGCAGAGCATGAATCATGTAACCATGTTAAAAATGAATATTAATAAATGTTAAAAAAATATTACAGCAAGTAATGGGATAAAGTTGGATTTATGAACAGTGACTCAAGGAGAGTTAAAAAGGGGTTAACAATTAATCTAATTAATCATTTTAAAAACAGAGAAAAAATTTGATGACAAAGTACGCTGCTCATTTTTGCATTAAAAAATAAGGAATAGACACAGAAGAAAAATGTATTGATATGGAAAAAAGTTATATATTTAAAAAGAAAAGCCATCATTATTAAAATGAGGCAAAACTCAATGCTATCCCAATAAATTCAGGAACATGAAAGCAACAATGTTCCTTTTCTCACTCTTAATTTGAAATAAGTTCTAGTGATGTTAGTAATAGCAATAAGACAAAAAAATAAAGAATTACTATTTGCATGTGGAATAATTATTTATAAAACTTCACTGAACTGGCACTCTAAAAAAAGAACATTAAGACAATAGTTTCAATCAAGTGGCATGATACAAATAAATCCGCATGTCTATATAGCTGTAACAGAATCCAAGACTCCATTGCTTGGGGAATAGAGGAATAAATTTAACCAGGTACCTGAGTTCAGATTCCACCTTTGGCACTGGAAGATTTGGGGCAAATCACTTAGCTTCTCTGGATCTTAGTATCTTTATTTGTTAAGCAAGTGAGTTGGACAAAATAATTTCAAAGATTAATTTGATCCTTAAATCTATGATCCTATGACCCCATTCTACCAGGAAAAAAGAAAAGAAGAAATCCCATACAAAATAATTGAGAAATATAGAAAATATCTGAGTCAACATACAATGACATACTGAAAACAAAAATACACTATAATCACTCTTTAAAGAATTAATAACAAATAAATGGAAGAATATATATTGCTAGTGCTTTTATTGTGTCACTATATCTATAACAATTATATGACCTAAAAGTATTTATATCCTATACCAAGCTTCCAAAATATTGTGTTAGAGAGTTCAACATGTTAATAACAAAATTCATTTGTAAAAAAAATATTATTAAGAATCTTGAGGGAAGAAATGAAAAAGAATGAAATGTAGAGAAAATAAAACTTTCAGAATTCAAATGACACTATAAACTAGTAAACACTGTAATAATTTAGTGTGATTTCAAAAAAAATCAGTAAAACACACTAAATAAATGACAAGCAGAAATAATAAACTCTAGAAGCTACATCTGGGAAATCCAAGACTTTAAATTACTTGAGAAAAGTCTCCCTTTTGACCAGAACTGCAAGGGAAACAAAAAAGCAATTTGTTTAAAAATAATCTTTTTTTAAAGATTTAATCATGTAACTCACTATATATTAAGATGAGTTCAAAATGGATGCTTAATTTAAATATAAAAGGGCTTCTTCAAAAAAAGGAAAAAATGGATGGAAATTTCTTTAACAACAATGACTGGGAGAATTTTCATAAAGAAACAAAGAATGAGGAAAAAAATTTAAAAATATATAATTTTGATTACTTAAAAACTTTAAAACTATCCACGGACAAAATACATACAACTAGGATATGAAGGAACATTCAGTTAGAGAAAAACTTTCTATTCTCATCTCTAATCAGAGAATCTGAGATCCAAAATGTATAAGTAACATAAATACAGAAAGACACTCCCTAAGAGATAGGTGGTCAAAGGATAAGAACATGTAATTATTATAAGTTTCTAATAAAGAAAAAAGTCTCAAAAATTTTTAAATTCTCAGTTATAAATTTTTAACCACATGAAAGATTGTTCCAAATTAAAGAGAAAAAATGCAAAGCAAGGCAAATTTGTAATTTATTCAACAATTTGGCAGTGTTGACAAAAATATAGAAATGAAAAGGATAGGTACACTAATATGAGGGGAATGAGGCATAAGGTGAGGGGAGATCGTGTATTCCAAATAATTTTACAAAGTAAGTTAGAATCAAGCCAATAGTTGAACCAGAATGTCCATATGATTTGACTCAGCTTATCCTCACTATTAGGCATATAATCCCCTTCAATGTCAAAGATAAAAGGAAAGGTCTCACATGAAAGAAAATATTCAAACAACTTTTTTTGTAATAGCAAAGACCTGAAAACAAAGTATATGACTATCATCTGAAGAATAACTAAACAAATTGTGATACAGACATGTTATGTATACTATTTATAGTGAGAAATGACAAAGAACTCAGAAAAACATGAGAACTTTTAATTACAACATAGTGAAGAACCAGGAAATTAATATATGCATTGGCTAGGACAATGTAAATAGAAGCAATAATAAAAATGAAACTGACAATAAAAACTAACTGTTGTAGATGCTAGGTGGGACAGTAGATAGAGTGCTGGACTTTAATTCAGAAAGATCTAAGTTCAAATCCTGTCTCAGACATGCTCTAGTTGTCTTACCCTGAAAAAGTTGATTAACTTCTCTCAGCCCCATTTTCCTCATCAGTAAATTGAGAATAGTAATATTTCATAGTTCACAGGGTTGTTGAGATGATCAAATGAAAATCAATTGCAAACTTTAAAGCACTATACAAATAAAATATCATAAAAAATTAGAATTGCCAATATGGCTTCATATGAGTGCTGAGACAATTCAACCTCCTTCTTTTGTTATAAAAGTAGGTGCTTATGGGTTTCCGGGTTAAGATGGCGGCAGAGTAAGAAGCAGCTCTTAACCTCTCCTGACCGAAACACACAAAACTCCTCAAGGGGACATAAAAACAAGTCCAGACGAACGGAGGAACCCCACAACAGGGCACAGCGTGGAAGGTACGTGGAATCGAGACATTTCCAGGCTAAAAAGGGCTCTCCTTAAATCGCGAGCTGAGCAACCGCCCCACCCCCACCCCCTCCACACTCACCTATAGCTTCAAACCCAGCTAAAAAGAAATAGAGCAAGTTTGGGGCACCCATCGAGTCATCAGCAGCTCCGGGACCTGTTCCTGAGAGCAGCAAGACTTAGGACCCCATTAAGTCAAGAACGCACGCGAAAGCTGAGCGCACGCGCCGGAGCAGGACGCTGGGCGCGCAGAGTGCCGGCTGAGCAGAGGCGTGGGTGCCAGCTGAGCAGAGGTGTGGGTGGAGGCAAACACAACCAGGAACTAAAGCCTAAGTGGGGAACCAGTGCAGACGGGTATAAGACTGTGGAAGTAGCGCCCTGAGACTTGTAAAGAAACTTCCTGCAGACGATCAAGCAAGGGAATCCACCAGGGGGCTTGACCTTGGAAAAAACTAGAATTCAGACATCAGGAGCCAATAGAGCTCAGACAGACACTGAGAGCGAGGATAAACCTGAGAAGCTGCTGGGCTAATGATGGCTAACCAGTTACAGGAAATTCAGAAGAGAAAGAATAATAACAAAAAAAAGAAGTCTTTAACTCGACAGCTTCTACACAGAGAAAATCCAGACAACCGAGCAAACAGAGGAGGAGAACAAACAACCATCCAGACCCTCCCCAAATAAGGAAAACTCCTCACAAGCTATGGACGAGTTCAAATCTGAGATTTTGAGGAAAATGGAAGAGATCTGGCAAGAAAATAACAGCTTAAAAGGTAGAATCTTGCAGCTGGAAAGTGAGGCTCAGAAACCAAATGAACTGATAAGCAAATTGAACACAAGAAATGACCAGATTGAAAAGGAATACCAAAAGATTATGGCCGAAAACAAGAAGATTATGGCCGAAAA
>NC_058130.1:561480501-561507745 GCF_016433145.1 Gracilinanus agilis | reverse complement strand
CGAAACTACCACACCAATGCAACTACCAACAATTTGGAAATTGGTCTTGTTCAAGGACACATGACAAAACTAGTGGAAACGCGCATCGGCCAAGGGTTGGGGGGGTGGGGGGGGGTTGAAGGGGAAAGGTGGAGCATGAATCATGTAACCATGTCAAAAATGAATATTAATAAATGTTAAAAAAAAAAGTAGGTGCTTATGGATATGAAATATTGAGTATATTCTCAGACAAAGAGTAAATGTTCTCTATATTATTCTCTACCTAGTTTGGCTATCAGAGTTTCCTTTATCTACTGTATCTTAAGAGACACTGCCAGTTGAAATTTGAGTGAATCTACTCACCATTAATACAAAGACCAGTCATGTGTCTCTAAGTACCCCCATCCTCTCATTTCTTAGACAGACTAACAATCATAGGCCTCACTAATTAGGAACAAATTATCATTTACTTCTTCATTAACACACTGGAAGACAAGGATGTCTCAGAACAGAATACTCAACAAAATAAAATGAACTAAAATGATCTTAAATGCTATAAGATGAGCTTAAGACTATAGCACTTATCCATATTTCTCTATCTCAGTGATTCTCCAAAAATTTCCTCCATTGTGGCCTTCATTTTCCTTATGTTCTCACCCTAAGTGTTAAAGAACAACTTTCCATCCTCAACACTACTGACATTTTCCTGGTAACGAAATTCCAGTGCATAATACTTTTTTCTACAGAGGGCATCTCTCATTCAGAAAGATATCATTTTGATAATCATATGATATCATATCATATGATTCTAAGTTGCAAATATACACATATGCCTTTTTATGAGGAGAGGATCTCTCACTCAGGGAAATGACATTTTAATAAGATGATTCTAAGTTGTAAATATATACACCTGCCTTTTTCCCCTAAAGTACATGATACATACATGTTACTAGTCATGTTATAATCCACTTGAAAAATCAACAAACTTTTCACAATTAAAACAAAATCCCAAATGTAATGAACAAATAAATATTATGTATGACTGATTATATACGATATAATTATATGTGAAACCCAATTATAGTGAAGAAGGCTATCATCTACACTCCCTTCAATCATATTTGCCATTTCTGTTCTCTCTGACACCATGCAGGCAAGAGAAAGCTAGTTATCAAATTGGCAAGGTGTATTCCAAATTATGGACTAACATTTCTGATTAGCAGTTCAAAGAGAAATTCACCACTGAAACACATCTAATGTCTCAAGAATAAAAGGTAATGCCAGACAGCAAATATCACTGATGCTCAGACTCCTGTGGTTTCAATACAAGCAACATGAAATCATTTCTCCCAGAATGATACAGCTTTGTCTACATGACAAGAATATTAAAATACAATCTTTTTGTATCTATGACTCCTACCATTATGTGTAAACTCTTCTTTCTCTGCATTTCAATTCTAAGAATAATATGCCAGCTCAGTGGGGTTGAAGACCCACAAAAGAGACAAAAGAGAAGTTGAAAGAAAAAATGAAAGGTACACAATGAAAAGAAGAGAGATAAAAGTGTCATTACACTGAAAAGATTTAAAAGGAGTTCACGGGAATTAAAAATTATCCAATTAATGAAAAAGGATAAAAATGAAAAGATAAAAAGTCAGTTCAGTCAAATTTTAAAAAGGAAGAACTTAACAAAAATAGGATTTGAGATTCTAGGTAATTTTTTTCTCATAAAAGAAAAAAAACACAACAAACCAGGTTCCTGCATATGGCTACTTTAAAATGATACTATAAGGACATAACACTTCCTAGAAGATAAGTAAAAACTCAAATTGTTGGTTATTTGGAAATTATTCAATTTCCCAGAATGAAACAAAGACTGGTAGTATTCTAAATACAGAGGTTATTCCTTGATTATAACATCCATTAATTATATGCACTTTTAGAAATATCACTGTGAATGTACTAAGTACTATGATGAGTGCATTGGGAGGTACAAAAATCTAAGACAATAGTCCTACTTTGTAGTAGCCATTATTGCCATTAGGCCTGTCTGTCTGAAGAGATGGAAGGATGTTGGTGCTTACAAATTGAGACAGGGAAGTGTGGAAGAAGTTGAATTGGATGAAGAACAAAATAATGAGTTTCATTTTGAACAAAATAATTAAAAGATAACCATGAACATTCATTTGAAATATTCTATTAGTGTTTGGAAATGTATAACTGGAGTTCAGGAGAGATGCTCGGGCTAGATTTACAGATCTGTGATTCATCTACATAGAATGATAATTAAAGTTATGTAGTTAGTAAGACTACTAAGTGACCACATAGAGAGGGAAGAGAGAGGTCTCAGAACAAAGTTTTGATTTATACTCAAAGTTAATAAATATGATATGAATTTAAAAAATTGGAAAGAATATTGAGAAAGACCAGTGATACCAGCAAGAACAGAACTGAAAGAAAGTAGCATCATTTAAGTACAGAAAGGAGATAAAATTGGTGGGGGGGACAGAGAAGGGATAAAAAATGAAGGGGAAGGGTCAATAATAGTGTCAAATACTATAGAGAGGTCAAGAAGGATAAATACTGAGTTAAGGGAATTAAACATGACGAGTCAATGATCACTGATAATGAGAATTCATGTTAAGATCACTGAACTGTATGACAGACTTAACTCCTCATTCTTTTAGAAAATCAATTTATTTTCTCCTCTATAATCCTATGGCACCTCTCTTGTTCTCCTTAGTTCCTACAAACATACATAGGAAGAACTTAGTAGTGAGAGAATTCAAAACTATGCCAAAGAAAGATCACTTGAAGAAACCAGATATGTTTAATTCAGAGGTGAAAGAACCCTAAAGGACACTCATTTCTTTCCATTTATAACTGTCAGGTAAAATAGAAAGTAGATGTGTTTTACTTGGCTACAGAAGGCAATTTTGATCCAAATGTGTTGAATGTAAAAGAAATAGATTTTACATAAATATGTGTAGGGATAATATTCAACAGGCTCTCTGTTCAGCAGCTGGACAGCACTTCCCTCTGGGGAAGCGTCAGAAGGCTGATACTATTAGAATTCCCAACTAAAAATAGGCCAAACCACTATTTCTTTGAGTATATATATTTTATATCTTCTTGCTGGAATATTAATTATATTGATCTGACAGCAAATTGATACAGATTATCTTGAATTGATTAGGAGTTAATCACAGGCAAGAGTTGGTGATAGCCTGAGAAATCTTCTTCAGCCAGGGAATCAAGCCCAACTGTCAGAACTATACAGTGAGAATTCTTCTTGGAGACAATGGACTAGACTAGAAACCAGATCTTATCAATAGGTAACTATTTTAATCTAAAGTGTTATGAGTAAGATGAGATTAGCTAGTTATTAGGAATTAAGATGTACCTAGCAGGAAGGAGCTGGAGCTTGGAATTCCAGGTTGGAATGAAGGAGGAGGAAGTCTGTCTGTGCCCTGGAGTGTGGACTCTATTAGGGATGGGCAAAACTGTTGCCAGCCTGGGAGACCTCAGAGGAAGGACGCCCTGCTTCCTGATTTCCCCTGGGATCCTGTGTGGTGTGTCATCTAAGAAAAGGACAAATCTCAGGTACCAAGTAGAGAGGGTTCTGCTTGAAGCACTGTCCTCCAGTTTTCAAACTTCTCCTCCTCTCTTGGCTCTGTAGATTTGTTCACAGTATCAGCAGTATTTTATAATGATCAACTGTGAAAACTTGACTACTCTCAGAAATGCAATGATCTGGGACAATCCTGAAAGACTTATAAGGGAGAATGTTATCCATTACCAGACAAAGAAGTGTTTGTTAATCAGATGGATGTGAATCAAAGTACACTTTCACATGAGTGTATTTTTGGTTTTATTCTGGGGTTTTGGTTTTGTATAAGTGTGCTCTTACAACAAAGACCAATATGGAAATATGTTTTGCATGATACTAAAAATATATTTTTTAAATAGAAGGAAAACAGCTGGTCATAAAGTAGACTTGGCAGCAAATTTTTCTGATAAAGGTCACATATCTAAAATATATAGGAATTAAATCAAATATATTAGAATAATATTCATTCTTATTAAGATACATAAATCTGTAGTTTTCAAAAGAAGAAATCTAAGATATCTATAGACACCACCATCCTTCATCTCCTAGGTTCATGGCTTTGGAGTTATCTCCTTTTCTTCACTTCTCATATTCAGCCAAGTGCTCTTTAAGCCTTACCCATGCAAAAACTATCTTCTCCTTTCCTCACCTCTCCAATCTTTTCCCACTGCTGTCATCAATTGAAGGTTGCCAATATTACATGTTTCAAATCACTGGATTTAAAGTTCATAGGGATCTGAGATATAATCTAGCAAAATGATATTTACATAAAGGCTTACATAAATCCTTCTGGCTTATTGCAATAGTCTTCTAACAGATCTTTAATGCTGCATGGTCCACTCTCCACTTAACCTGCTCTTCATTTTGTTACTGTGTTTAAGTCAGTGTGGTAGTACCATGTAGATAGTATTGGACTTCAAGTCCAAAAGATCCAAATTCAAATCCTAACTCAGACATTTATTAGTTTTGTGACACTGCTCAAGTCACTTAATCTCTCTCAGTTTCAATTTCCTTCTCTGTAAAAGGTTGTTGGGAGGATCAAATGAGATAATGTATGTTGTGTCTTGAAACTTTAAAACTCTATGTAAATGTTAGCTATTATCAGACTAATTGTCATTATTTATTCATAAACTTTCCATTTCTCTTTTTGTCTTCAGAGAAAAGTTTAAATTTCTTGGCCTGACATTCAAGGTCTGCCACAATCTAGCATCGTCCCTACTCTCTAACCTTTTCTCACACTACTCTACATAATATATGCTATGTTCTAACAAAACTGAACTACCTCTATTCCCTCAAAGACATTCTACTTTTCCGTGCTTATTTTCTTTCAAACTTCCTCCTATTAGAAAAAAATCCTGGAGGGCAGCTAGGCAGTTCAGTGGATTGAGAGCCAGGCCCAGAGAAGGAAGGTCCTGGGTTCAAATCTGGCCTCAGATACATAGTAGATGCGTGACCCTGACCCTGGGCAACTCACTTAACCACCATTGCCTAGTCCTTACACAGTATTGATTCTTAGGCAGAAGGTATGGATTTTTTTGTAATCCTTACTTTCTCTATTAATAACAGCTCCATGACAGAAGGACAAGGGCTTAGCAAATGGGGTGAAATAACTTGCCCAGGGTCACACAGTTGGGAAGTGTCTGAATCCATATTTGAACTCAAGTCCTCCAGACACTAGGCTTGGCACTTTATCCACTGTGCCACCTCCCTGTCCTCCCTCCTTTTCTTTAATTGTTGAACTTCTACCTGTCTCAAATATGGCATCTTTGAAGGTTCTTTGATTACTGCTGTCAAGAATGACCATTTCTCTCTTGGTTTTACACTTCTATGATACACTTGTATATAATATTATATTATAACAATGATGCCTGTATCTGTTCCCCCTAACAATAAATTTCATGAAGATATGGACCTCCTTTCATCTGAACTTTGCATCTCTCTCCCTTCCTAGGTAAGCATTATTCATATAATAGATATTTAATAAATATTTGTTAAATTCAAATAAAGTGAATTAAATGAATAGGAGCTAGTTGATATTCTTAGACTGCCAAGGTCACAATTGCAGGCACACTAACTCTACCCCAAAGTTATGCTTTCCACTTAATTTCCTAGGCAATAACAGCAGCCTAGTAACAATGTTTTTGCCTCCATTATTTGTTTATTTATATTTAATCCCAAATTCAAAGTGACCCAAACAGGACAAATTGGAATTTATTCTCTCTCTTTCTCCATCCATTTTAAGATATGGAAATTCACTTAAGAATAAAATTCAAGTAAGGAAAGTTATAAATTTGGGTTCAAATATAAGTTAATCATTAAGACTGAAAATGGAAATACATTAAGAATTTCAAGGGAATCACAACCATAATAAGGGCCCTGATCTCTATATGCTAAATTTTGTTGAGTTTTTGAGGCATCAAAGATTTTTTGCATTAACAAAGAAGCAGAAAAGTCACTTTCAGTCTAAATCTCAAAGTACTCATTATTGTGTCATGAATATTCTTTGGTGAAGAAACTGTCCTTTTATTTTGCATTTAAAGTTAGAGACTGAATTTTGGAACTAAAAATTTAGAGTCAAAAGACTTCATTTTTTTCCTTACTATATCTTACAGTGAAATACATCTCTCAGTTAACAAACATTCATTAAGCAAAGTGCTACTAGGCATTGTAGGGCAGTTAGGTGGTGCAATGAGTAGAGTGTATGGCCTAGAGTCAGGAAGACCCTTCTCCCTAAGTTCAAATCTGGCTTAGAAACTAGCTGTATGACCCTGGGCAAGTCACTTAACCTTGTTGGTGTCAATTCCTCAACTTATAAAATGAACTGGAGAAGGAAATAGCAAACCACCAAGATCTTTGACAAGAAAACCCCAAATGGAGTCAGGAAGAATCAGACACAATTGAAAAACTACTAAATAACAAAATCATCATGCTAAGTGTTAGGGATATAAAGACAAAAAACAAAATTGACCCTGACTTCAAGTATGTTATATTCTTTCAATGGAGACTATATGTTTATAAATAAGTATATACATAATATTGACAATGTAGATACAAAGTAAAATGTTAGTTTTAACAGCACTAGCACCTAGGAGTTCAGAAATAACTTCTTATACAAGGTGGTGCTCAAGCTAAGCTTTGAAGGTAACAATGGATTCTAAGAGGCAGAGGGGAGAAAAAGGTAGATTCCAGATGTCAAAGTGGAACAAGCAATAGAAAAGCATGAGACAGCCTCTGATATGTCATATGAGGAATAGCAAGGACATTTTGGCTGTTCGCTAAAATGCTGGAAGGAGAGTGGTGGGTAATAAGGTTTGAAAAGTACTCTTCTTTGCAACTTATTCTGGAGAGTTGCTTGAGGCACTAAAAAGTGACTTATACATTGTCACATAGCCAATACATTTAACAAGCAGGGGCTGGACCTAGTAATTCCTGACTCAGCAATTGACTATCCATGACGTCAGGATGCCTCTCAAATGCCTGCCCATAGAGCCAGCAGTTAGTATAGTCTCTTTTCCTTTGAAACTTAACTTGTCACATGTTCTGACCTTCTCTTGAGGATGAGCCCTCTCTACCTTCCAATGCAGCAGCTAATTAATCTAATCAGATCATCTATGGAGAAGAGAACCTGAGTTCTTTGCTTCCTTATTTCTCACTAAGAAATTTTCAACGCAGAGAGAGGCAGAAGGGAATGCATTCGTGAGATTATGGAACAAATATTATTGTCTAAGTAGATTATTGTAGCATCTTCAAATAACCTTCCATGTACACTATATCTATCTATCTATCTATCTATATATATATATATATATATATCTTATATATGTACTTACTTTTTTCATGTTTACTTTTTCCCTTGACCCATTAAACTGTGAGGACTTTAGGGTGAGAAATTTTGTTTATCTTCCTTTGTTTCCCTAGATCATAGTAGGATACCTGGTATATCATAAACACTTAGTAAATGTTCATTGACTGATTAACAACTGCATGACTATTTATAGGTAATGTCAACATTAGCACAAGATTAATAATAATAATTACGTATTTGTGTGTGCATTGTTTTAAGGTTTGCAAAGCTCTTTACAATATTTCATTTTAATCTTATAACAACTCTGAGAGGTAGGTGCTATTATTATCCCATTTTATAGATGAGGAAGCTGAGACTGATGGAGGTTAAATGAATTGCCAGAAATCACATGGTAAAAGATGTCTGAAGCCAAATTAGAACTCAGGGTTCTGTGTTCTAAAGTGGCAACTGCCAGCTTGCACCCCCAGAAATATGACTGCTCATTTCTGCACATAACACTTCCTGACGCTAGGTCCTTCACTCTAGTCACTGCACCATCTAGCAGCTTTCATTAATCTAAATACAAATTCAGCCATTAGAGACTGGTATCCTGTAGGAAGAGGATATATCTTATCAGCAGAGACAGATAATTTACTTGGCCATATATAATGGTATCTTAATAGTAAAGCAAGTCTGCCCAGGTAAGACATTTCCTGGTGAATTTGGAAATAACTTCTTCTACGGAAAGATGAGTTTTCTGGACAATATACTGAGGTTTCTTACAAGAGCAATTTGTAGAGACTTCAGAACTTCCTAGAGGAGGTGAAGACCTAAAAGCTGACAGAATTCAAAGACCAACTTAGAGGTCATAGTGAAAGAGCATTAGAGACAGTAGTCTATGGAGCATGATCTACTTTCCCTACTGAAAGATCTGGGAATATTCAATAGGAGATTGTGTAAAAGTTATTCAGTTCACCCAGAAATTAAAAACCCAGAAACATCACTATTGTAATACAAAGATATAAAAAAAAAAGCAACTATTTGTACAAGTATTTATAGCGGCCCTTTTTGTGTTGGCGAAGTATTAGAAATTGAGAGGGATGCTCATCAATTAGGGAATGGCTGAACAAGTTGTAGTATATGATTGTGATGAAATACTATTATGTTACAAGAAATGATGAGTGAGATATTTTTGGAAAATTCTGGAAAGACTTACATGAACTGATGCAAAGTAAAATGACCACAACCAGAGAACACTGTACATGGTGACAGCAATATTGGACACTGATCAGCTGTGAATGACTGAGTTATTCTCAGTAATACAATAACCTAAGATAATTCTGAAGGATTTGTGTTGAAAAATGCTATCTACCTTCAGAGAAAGAACTGATGAAGTTGGAATGCAGATTGAAGCATGCAGAATACATTATCTTTATTTTATTTTTCTTCAGGGTATTTTAGTCTGTTTTTCTTTCACGATATGACCAAATAGAAATATATTTTACATGACTATACATCTATAACCTATATTAAATTTTTGCCTTCCTAATAATGGGGGGATGGACAGAGGGAGAAAATCTGGAACTAACATTTTTTTAATTTAAAAATGGTTTTTATATATAATTGGAAAAATTAAATATTAAAACAAACAATTTAAGAGGTAATTATTAAAACATTGAAAGCCCTGGTTATACACATTTTTAGGAAATCCATTTATGCCCTTTTGTCACTGTTTTCACTGGCTCTACAGAGCAGAAGTTCTAAGGCTATTGATACAATTGCAACTACCATTAGCTCTTTAAGTATATTTGATAGGCACTGGGAAACATTTGGAAGCCAATCGCATATATCCTTGATCCTTAGGGAAACCATCTGATCTTACTCTCTTTCTCAAAGCAAGGTTAACTGCTCAAATAAGAATTACACCTAGGACCCAATTAGTGTGATAAATCCCCTGAAGTGGTCTCATATATTCAAATTCACAGTATTAGAAGTTATAATTATGTAAAATATGGTAATTGCTTCCAACCTAATGGAAATTTGCCACTGTATGAATTCAAATAATGCTACCAATTCAAAGAATTCATTATTCATATTTATCAGGAACTAGCTGAGATTTTTATTCCTCTTTTATTACCCCTTTTTTAAAAAAAATATTTTATCTTCATATCTTGACCTCAAAACATGGAAAAAAGATTTGTTAGGATAGAAAGTGAATATGAGACTATACAGGCAAAAAGCTACATATATGAATACATAACTACTAAAACAATAAACAAAGAAACATCAATTCTAAAATGACCTAGGTCCTAACTGTCTACGTCAGATAGTTGAAACCAATAGTGGCCACAAATTCATAATAGTAGAAATTCAAGCAACAGAGTTCTTTATCTCTGCATCCTTATCATAGTAAATTCGGGTATAGGAGATAATTGTAATAGTAAGATTCATTATATGAAAAATTGCAGTTTTGCCATGGTCAGAGAAATTTTCTATAAAAGGAACAAGATGGACATGGTTGTAATGCTGTCAAGACTGTTCCATGAGGCTTAAATCTAAAGCCACAGACTGACCTACAATAAGCAGAAGAAGACAAAACTCTCTTGGCTACACTCAGATTTAAGTAAAAGTCATTTATAGCTTTTGGAACAATCAGTCATGCTACAGAGTTCCAAATGATTAAAAGGAGCTTGCATCCTGGCTCATGATCTAATAGGTAGGAAATTTTGCCACTCAAAAATGCAACAGCATGGTAGGAAAACTGAGTCAAGAGGTTTCTGTTACTCCTTATATAAGGCTATTCTTTCAATCTTCCTAGCCGTCTACAACTACTTCCATGACTGTAGCATTTGGAGATGAAAAGATAGAACTCCCAGTGAGCAGTTCTTGGCATTTACCTTTGAATGGTGCAGTACTGACTTAATAGATCAAAGAGTTGTACCTGGACAAAGTACTTAGAACAAAGTAAATTACAATTCCAAGAGATCCCACCATAAAAGGAAGTTGTAATTCTTGCAGATTAAATAGTGACACAGTTGTTTCTCAAGTTAACAGTAATGTCACAAAGCTCAAAATGAATAACAATTAGTGAAAACATATTGCCTTAGTGCTCATTAAACATTTTAAAGTGTTTTCATTTTTTTCTACATTAGCACATTCTGAAGGCAAAAAAAAATCAATCATTAGAAAAATCACCATATTTGAAGATTTTAAGCATAAAACAAATGCATGATAGTTGGGGCAAAACCAGAAAAGGACTGGTTACAGTAAGCCTTTGTAGCTTGATGAACTGCATATTAATCCCTAAGGAAAAAAAATCAAAGTCTTTAATGGAGTCCGTTGATGCAAAATTGATTCAAAGATGTTATTCTAAAATTTGCCAATTGAAGTACAATTTATCCAGTGATTTTTCCATAGATTTCGTAATCATTTGTATTACTATAGGTAATTCAACATATTTCTGTTCCATATGCTTAAGCCCCTTGTCTATTGGTTGTGAGTGTGTGTATGTGTGTGTGTATGCATGCCAATGTAGTTTTAATACCTTTATAATTACAAAGATTTCAGCCTAGAATTTTTGAGGCTTTCATTATTTACACACACACACATACACATACATACATGAACACACATTCTTACAGTTTTTTCTTCTACAGAAGAACTGATAAGGTTATAGGATTTTGTCATGGCAAAAATTTTTGAGGATCTGGCAAATTCATGCCACACCTCTCATGGTGAGACTTCCCAAAGGCTTTTCATACTTTTTATAAACATCAAGTTATTTTTTATATACCAAATGATGCTCATTTGAATACTTTAGCCAGTCTTAAACCAGAAACATACTTCTGTCTTCCTAATAAGTAACAGCTCAAATTCATAAATTCACTGTATTCAGAACAAAGGAAGAATTAAGCTTTTAATGTTACAAATGTATCAGGCTATAGATATCACGTCACAAATTAATAGCACTTTTGTTCACTGCATTCCAAAAATCACAATGCAAAAAACTAAAACAATAACATTGACACACATAAATAATATTATGGACTTAAAACATGACATATGGAACTAAACTTACTGATGGTCAAATGGCACTAAACTAAGGGATTGCATCCCCAATCATTTTATATGGAAAAACTACTCTTTTCTTCTACCTATTTTAGCATTCATTACTAGTCAGTGAGTCAATCAACATTTATGAAGCACCTGCTATGTTCTAATCAGGTAGTGTGCAAAATGTTGAGGATTCAAAAGAGGCAAAAGACATTCCTTGCTCTGACGAAGTCCACAATCTAGTGAGAGAATTAATAAACAAACATGTTATATGTAGGATGAATAGGAATAAAAAGAAAGAATGAACAAGAATCAAAAAGGGTTGGGGAAATGCATTATGCTAAAGGTGAGATTTTAGTTGGGATTTAAAGGATACCATTAGGCAGAGATAAGAAAGGAGAGCATTTCAGGCATGGGGACAGCCAAGAAAAATGCCCAGAGCCAAGAGATGAAGGGACTTATTCATGGAACAGGCAGGAGGCAGGAGGCCAATATTACAGAAATGAAGAGTATGTGGGTAGGAGTAAGGTATAATAAGACCTGAAATTTAAGAGGGGGCTAAGTTATAAAGGATTTTAAATGTCAAACAGCATTTTATCTTTGATCCTGGAGGCAAGAGGGAGCCAATGAAGTTTATTCACTATGGGGGTGGTTTGGCCATTCTTATGCTTCAAGAAAATTATTTTGGTGTTTGAATGGAGGATGAATTGAAAGACCTGAAGCATGCAGGCTCACCAGCAAGTTAGAGCAATTGTCCAGGCCTAAGTTGATGAAGGTCAACTTCATAGTGGTGGCAGTGTCAGAAGAAAGAAGCAGTAGTATTTGAGAGTTGTTAATAAAGTAAAATCAATAAGCCTCAACAACAGAATAGATATGACGAGACAATATGAAAGATAGAGATAAAGATAAAGAAACGTAAAGAGAAGATATGAATGATAGTAAGGAATCAAGAATGACACCTTGTTGGGAACCTGAGGGACCAGGAGGTTGATGTTGCCTTCCACATTAAATAAGAAAGATATAAAGGTGGGAGGGTTTAGAGGGGAAAGTAAGTTCAGTTCTGTCATGTGATGTCTACTGGAATTCTAGTTTAAGAATCTAAAAGGAAGTTGGTGATGTGAGATCAGAGGTCAGCAAAAAAGATTAGGACAGAATAGATAGATCTGAGAATCATCAGCATTGAAGTGGTAATTAAATCTATGATGCCTGATGAAATCACCAGATGAAGTAGAGAGGCCTGGAATAGAACCTTTTGGGATACCTATTGCTACAGAGTATGATCTGAAGGTTTATCCAGCAAGAAGACTAAGAAATTGCATTTCAAAAAGAGTAAAGAATAGTTATCATTTTTGCTCTTACAGCTCCATAAGTAGGTGCCAACAGTTATCATTCATAGCACAAATTAGTGTCTCACTATGAATAATAATTTTCCCAAATTAATTTATCAAACATGAAATAAATTTAAATTCTAATTTATTCAACTTTAAAGCTTCCTTCATGATTTCAGCTACTTTTCTATAACCACAAAAATACCCAAATTTGTGAAATTAAATTTGGAAATGATGAAAAATCTGAAAATTAACTCCAACTTTCTGAACAAGAAATAAGAATTTTTCAAAGTAGAATTTACACTTTACATGTATGACAATCTTCCTTTTCTCCTCTTATCTAAATTAGTCCTAAAATATTCTATAACTTTTTAAAGTACTTTTCTAAATCTCAGGCTTTTCTTTTGGTACCTGTGCTACTAGACTTCAATCAGTGAATAAATGACAGATTTTGATAATATTGTAGACTACTATTTATCTCTAAAGTGGGGACAGAACAAGAGACATCCCCAACAAGAGCTCTGTAAGAGAAGTTCCATATATCTGCCCACTTTGTGTCCTTTAGTAATCCTTTTAAGAGGGATGACTAGACAGTTTCCTTCATCTGTTTTACTGTCATGATGTCTTTCTCTCTGTCTCTCTCTGTCTCTCTCTGTTCTCTGTCTCTGTCTGTCTGTCTGTCTCTCTCCTCTCCCTCAGAAATCCTGATGGCAGCTTATTAAACTTATTTGTTTACATGTTTTCTCCACCATTAGATTGTAAGTTACTTGAGGGCAGAGATTGTGTTTTGATTCTTTTTGCATCTCCACAGTGCCAGGCACAAAATAAGAGCTTAATAAATATTGATTGATTGATTGATTGATAACTTCTTTACAGAGCAAACATTCATGAGTAGAAAGTCTCTAAAACTCTTAAATATATGTAGGAACATTTTTACAATAATTAAGAATTAGAAACAAAAGTAGAGGCTCATCAACTGGGAAATGTCTAAACAAACTGTTACATGATTATCATTATTACCATCATATGAATGTAATGGAATATTACTACACTACAAGAATTTGTGACAAACACTAGGAAACATGGAATCATCAGTATGTAATGATGCAGGATAGTGCAAGCAGAGCCAAGAAAACAATAAACATAGTAATAGCAATGGTGCAAATGAAAAGAAAACCAGACACCAAAAATTCAAGACTTCCATGAAAAGATATAAGAGGACACACCCAACCATCCCTTCATTTAAGGGAAGGTTCACAGGTATTATATATTGTGTATGTTTTCAGACTTTTAAAATATATTGATCCATTGTGCTCATTTTTCCTCACTTAAAATATTATTTGTTAATCTTGCATGACTCTGGAAGAGAGAAAGGGAAAAATACTTGGGGTAACTATCATGATATAAGAGGACATCAATAAAAACTTACTTTTAAAAATAATCATTTATGAGAACTCGGGAAATTTTCTGACATTTCTCCCTTAAGAAATCATCTGTGGTGGGGCAACTAGGTGGCTCAGTGGATGAAGAACCAGGTCCAGAGACTGGAGCTCCTGGGTTCAAATCTGGACTCAGACACTTCCTAGCTATGTGACCCTGGACAAGTCGCTTAATCCTCATTGCCTAGCCTTTACCAGTCTTCTGTCTTAGAACCAATACACAGTATTGACGGAAGGTAAGTGTGTAAAAAAAATTTTTTTAAGAAATCATCTGTGATCAGGCTACCCCCAATAGTTCAAACATGAAAATCTTTGAAAAATTAGATAGAAATTTCAGCAATTTTATGAATTATGATATGATTCTTGAAATTACTTCACATTTTCCATCCTCTCCATGGACTTGGTCCCTTTGTTATCTATAATGAAATGCTTATGTTATGTGTGTACATGACACCATTCTAAGATATTTCTTTCCAGCTGGTCAGGGCAACTTGTTTTCTGGGTTTTGAAGGCTGAGTCATTATGTGAATTTAATGTTCTCTGTGTCTCTGTCTGTCTGTCTGCCTCTCCCCTCTCTTTTCTCTCCTTTCTTTGTCCTGAACATCCCTCAGGATTCTCCAGATATATAGCAGCCCAGTTAAACCTTTTCAGCTGAATTCTATTCCTCATTTTAAAGGAAGCTTAACATTTGTAATGTGTCTCTGCCACAGTTCCCCAAAAGAGGGATGTTAAAGGACAAAATCCAACTGCTGAACTCAAAAGAATAATGTCTTTTTTGTGAATATGTGCAAATGAACCCCCTCCCCCTCCCAATTCAGATGGCTATTGGATTTTTCCAGTGAAATAGTTGTTATTTTTTACTTTAGGTCTCCCTCTATAGCTTCCATGTCATTTGGCCTTGCTTTGGTTACTACTGAAAGCAGTTAAGTCAGGTAGATATTACACTGAAATGGAAGTTAGACTAGCTCCCTCAAAACTGGCAAGATCAGCCAATGATTCTCTGAGGAATTCTGAGGAGATATCAAGTGGCTACATGGTAGCATTTACCCTTTCAAAAACATTCAAGTTTTCCATGCATTTATAAAGGAGTCTAGGGAGCAGCTAGGTGTCTCAGTGGATTGATAGAGAGCCAGGCCTGGAAATGGAAGGTGCCAGGTTCAAATTTCATCTCAGAAACTTCCTAGCTATTTGACTCTGGGCAAGTCACTTAACCCCCATTGTAGATCTATTACTTGGAACCAAATCACAATATTGATTCTAAGATGGAAGATAAGAGTTAAACAAAAGAGCCTGGCAATTTTCAATTTTTCAATTTCTCTTACTGGGAAACTAAAGAAAAGTAGTAAAATTTAAGGAGGATAAAGAATGAAGAAATATAAAAAATTGTGATGTAGTTCCAGGACCACCTATCCCTATCTTTAGGAAGTCATTTCCCAAGATAGAAGAGTTTTAATTATACACATCTCTAATGAGCCTTTTTCTTCTTTCACATCTCCAATGTAGTGAAATTACTCAAAATAGCATTTCTGCCTGAAACAAAGGAAGTTTGATATGAAGCCTATAAAACTGTAAGTCCTTCTGAGTTCTAAATGAACGTTCTTTAATCTACCCCCATCACTAAGAGATCACCTCTCCCCAAAAGCATCCAATCATCAGCTAATCACTGTTCACTTAACAAGCATTAATTAAGCACTTTGTGTCAAACACTGGACTAGGCACTAGAGATATGACAAAAGCAAAACAGTTCCTGAGTTCAGAGATTCCATTCTGTTAGGGGGAAATATTCTTGTGGGACTAACGATCAGGGAGGGAGAACAAATGAGAATTTGAATACAGCTCCTCCTTCTTCTCCTCCTTCTCCTTCTCCTCCTTTTCCTTCTTCTCCTCCTTTTCCTTCTTCTTCTTTTCCTCCTTCTTCTTCTCCTTCTCCTTCTTCTTCTTCTCCTCCTCTCCCCCTTCTTCCTCTTCCTCCTTATGCTCCTTCTCCTCCTTCTTCTTCTCCCTTGACTAGATTCATGTCTTACAATTTCTTTAGCCATTTTTCAATTGACGGACATCTATAGTCAGTCTTCAACTTTCATAAATTTAGCTTTCCAAACTTAAACAGTCATAAGATTTTAAGATTCAGGTTAAGTTTTACTTATTTTTTTAGAATTTTATATGCTATCAGCAATGGAAAGATTCAGGACAACTCTATGGGACTTATGTCCAAAAAAGGCTATCCAGGACAGCTGGGTAACTCAGTGGATTGAGAGTCAGGTCTAGAGATGGGAGTTCCTAGGTTCAAATGTGGCCTCAGACACTTCCCAGCTATGTGACCCTGGGCAAGTCACTTGATCCCCCATTGCCCACCCTTACCTCTCTTCCACCTATGAGCCAATACACAAAAGTTAAGGGGTTTTTTTTTTTTAAAAAAGGCTATTCACCATCATATAAAGAATTGACAGAGTCTAAGGACAGATTGTAGCATTTTGTTTTTCACTTTATTTTCTCCATGAATTTTTCTCTAGTGTAAACAATATGTGTCTTCTTTCACACCATGATGGACATGGAAATATGTATTGTATTATAATATACAAGCTATATCATATTATCTGCTGTCTTTGGGAGGAGTCAGAGGAAGAAAGAGGACATATATCCCAAAATGCCGACAAAAAGATCATTAAAAATTGCTTCAACAGGTGAAACTTTTTTAATTTTAAAATAGGAAAAAACTATTTTTGTGCAATACTTATGGTACCACAGATTTTATGTGCTATGAAATGTGGATACTGTTTTTTTAGTTGAGATATTAGCACAAGCTCTGGAGAATTACTAACAAGAAAAAATGTTTTGTATGTTACCATTTTATTGATTGTTTCATAATTATTGTGTTAGGGAAAGTGCATATTATCAGAACTAATGTTTTATGATAGAAAATTGCATTGAGAAATGAAAATGAGAAAAGAGTATGTTCTGCCATCTCCAGCAAATAATTATAATTCTCAGTACTCACAGGAACCTAATCCCCAATCTACCGCAATATTTGCACTTTTTTACTTTAGAGCTTTTTTTTAGGAAAATTAACTACACACAAGGATTGGTTGTATTTCCTCCCCAAATTTTATCTATCCCAATAAATATATGCTTAAAAATATTTTGGGTTATATTGGAATTCTTTTTCTTATCAATAGCTCCTTTGAGGTATATGATTAGTAATAGAATTGCTATTTCAAAGGGTATGAACTTTTAAGTCAATTTATTTGCATAATTCCAAATTGTTTTCCAAATGATTATTCCAATTCCCAGCTCCACTAATGATATATTTGTGTGTTTACCTTTACACAACCCAACTAATATTGACTGCTACCATTTTTTATCATTTTTGCCAATTTTCAGGTTATGAGGAAAACCATAAAATTGTTTTTATTTGAATTAATCTTGCTATTGGTGATTTGGAGCATCTTCCCCCATATGTTGTAAATATTATACAGGTTTTTTTGAGAACTTTGTTCATATTCTTTCACCACTTATCTACTGAGGGAAGGCTATCTGATATAGATAAAGATATATAAAATTATTTGTATTTTTTAGACACCAAACCCTTATCAGGGAAATTTGATGAAAACATTTTTTCCCCATTTGACCATTTCCCTTCTTAACCTAGATATATTAGTGTCTGCGCAGAAGCTTTTCAGTTTCGATTTTCCTCTTCTACTATAAAAACAATCTAAGTTCCTTCATTTACTTTAATCTTTCTTTTAAGGTGGCCCTAGTCCCATTGACTCTTTCCTTCACCTCTATCCTCTCTTCATTTGATATTCCCTCTCCTCCATCCCCTTAAGCTAGTCCTGTTCATTAGTTTTAAATTATCTTCTTTCTTACTTACCACTTTTCTAAACGGAGTCCTCTCACTCTCTTCATTCTCCATCTTTCTTTTTTACTCTAGACCCTCATTCTCTGATTATAACTCCTATAATTATCGTCTCTTTCTTTTCTCTGTATTCCTCATGTAACAGACTTTTCCAAAGTGTCTCATATCTGTTCTAGGTTCTCCCCTCTATGTACTTTCTGCCACTGCCTTATAGATCTTACCCCAATTCTCTATTTCCATTATGCCTTATTTCCAGAAAAACCTCAATTATTTCAAGTGTCAGAAAGGGCAGTAATTCCAGCATGGGACCCTCTCATGATCCCATCACTGATTATGCAACCTATCATTAATCTATATCTTCTCTTGTTGGTCTTTTCACAAATTTTGCCTGAAAATTTACTCCCTGGTTCATGTTTTGCAACTCCTTCAGGTTCTAGTTGCCTGCAGCAATTCCAAATCCTCTCTCCCAGTACAAATAGACTTTTTAAGTACCAACATTCATACAGTATATAGGTCCTTCATCTCCCTTCACCATCTATCTTTTTTCATAGGAGCATTCATCAATGGAATCCCCTCCCAACTCCCAAATAAAGCCTTCTTTTTCTCTCCTTTTAAGTCCTTGCCCTTTCCTCCTAATCCATTCCCCTATAGCCAATTCTCTTTCTAAGACTCCAGAGGTCACCTTAACTTCAAACATATTGTTCACAGCTCTCTATCCCTCTGTTCCTCTCCTCCTCTTTCATGTTTCCTCCCACACTATAGTACAGTCCACAAAACAGCATTCACCAGAAGGCAGTCTTTTGCCAGGTTTTGTCCACAATATCCTTCATCTGTCTCTTCGCCATTACCTCTCCCAGATTTCCTTATTCACTCATTTCTCTTTGTATACAATGAGATTGTGTCTCTATCATCATTCTGTTACTATTATTGTCCTTGTCTGCTACATTTATTCACCCCCTCCAGCACTGTTGTTGTTGGGGATGTTTGAGAAACAAATAATCTCTTTCGTTCTGGTTTTCTTTATTTAAAAGTTTTAAATTCTTCTTTATTATTGAACATGCATCTTCTTCTTTGTATAGCTCAAATTTGCAAGATGGATCACTCTGGACTGCATCCTGAGTGCACTGCTCTTCAGAACACATAATTCCATTCCTTCCTCATTTTTTATGACAGGTGCAGAATGGTCTTGCATCATTTGGATGTCCTTTTCTTAGTAATTGAAGGTCTTTCTCCTGAAGGCTTGCAGAACTTGTATCTGAATTAAATTATTAAATTCAAGCACTTTGTGTCTCAGAGTTTGAAGTATTAAGCTTTTTTTTCTGGAGGTGTTCCGCGAATTCTTTCAATTGGAATTTCATTTTATGTTTAGAAATTCCAGAAAGTTCTCTTGTATTATTTCCTTCTTTTTGGTATTAAAACTCTCCGTCCTATATTACTCTGGGAGACCTATAATCTTTAGGTTGGTTCTATGCATCCTGTCAAGTTCAGTATGTTTTGCTTGCACAGTGAGCAAATTTTCATTTAATGCTATTGCTTTTTGTATCTCTTCTACTAGGTTGTCCTTCACATTTATGTATTTGATTTCCAGTCTTTTGTTTCTTTGGTGAGGTTTGCCATTAGAGATTCAAGTTGTTTGTTTTTTTATTCTGTTCCTTTATTTGTGCTGGGCAGGACACAAATTTTTTTCTCTCATAATTCTCATTTCACTTTCAAGCTACTTGGAAATAGTTTATTGTGATTCTGTGTTCTCAAATTTGACAAGGTCTTTTGTATCATTAAAAGTAAGATCATTTCCCTTTATTTTATAGTACTTATAGATACCTGAACTTCTTCAATTGATCTGGAATTTATACTCCCTTTTGTTACTACCATCTGCTTTTCCTGTTGATTTATCTGTTTATGTTCAATATCTTTGAGTTTTCTTCTTCCTGAAATCTTTATTTTTAATCTTACTTTTTTAATCTTAATCATACTTCTCCCAACCATTGTACAAAAGAGAAAAATGTGATCTTTGGGATCTATTTAGCAATATTGCAAGCTTACTATATAAACTACTAGACTTATGGCACTGAATTAGGGATATACAAAAAATATACTAATTTGGAGAGAAATAAAACATTCTTATAATCATAAGTCATAGAACCTTAGAAATTGTTTAGTTCAACCACTCATTTAGCAGATAAAAAATGGAGAAAAATGAAGGCGAAAATACTTGCAGAGCTGGGACTCAAAGATGCTGACTCTACTTATGGGATCTTTATATTACAGTAAATGCATTTATGTATTCTGGGTAGTTTTCAATATAAAAACATCAGTCAGCCAAGAGGAATATAATGACCATTTATCCAAATATACCTTGTAAAGCACTTGTTTTTTGTCCTTGGAAAATTGTCTTAATTCAAATAGAACAGCAGGAATCTAAATTCCTGATACATATAACACTGTGAATCTTGAATGGTTAATATAGTAACATTTCAGCCAGATTTAAAATAAATTTTCATGTGGATATTTTATAAATAAAACTGTATTTCAAATCTGTCAGCTCTATTAAAATTCATTTGGACCCAATTAAATCTTTCGCAGATTTTTCTTTTTGCTAAATGTAGTGGGGAGAAGTTCTTGTTCTCTAATCAAAGGAGTTCTTAGCAAATTATTTATCTAGTCAGATGGTCATACTAAAGGAATATGATTCAATGACTTCTACTCTTACATCAAAGCATTTCTGCAAAAGAAAGAAATATTTGTAGTACAATATTCCCATTCTTGAAAAGGAAAAATAATTAAACTGTGCTAGTTTGAATTTATTAGAAAGAATTAAAAATGAAACTTCCAAGTAAAATCTGGTCTCAGACATAAAAATGTGATTCAAATTGATTCAGTGAAAATTTAATCATTAGCAATTAAAAACTCATAAATAGTTTTAAAGTATGCAAAGTTCTTTTTCTCAGAACAGACAATATGAGGTAAGTAGGTATTGCCAGTTTTATCTTGACTTCAGAAGTTAGAAAACAGACCTCTAAAAGTCAAATGGCTTCTTCATATTTACAAACCTAGTATGTATTCAAGCCAAAGTTTCAAACTGAGTCCCTAACCCTGGGCCTAATATGCCTTCTTTGAGGAAAATAGATGATGAGGTGTACTATTTATTAGTAATACTGCCATGTGAAATCATTTTCCCTGTAGCCTCCCAAGTTTAGGCTAAAACAGCCTGTTTTGAAGTTAAGGTTACTCCCAACTCCCAAGCTATCACACCACTGCACTTTTTTCTTTCAATAAGATTATGAAAAGATTAAAGACAGGGCTAATCAGCTATTGTAAATTCTGATCCATTTGAAAGTAATTTGGCCCAGCCATGTGGTGGGGGAAAGGATGTGTAGAAGTCTCCCTTAAAGATTCATCTCCCCTATGAAATAAGTACCTGGAGATACAAGTGAGACACAAGGATGCCAAACAATCACAACCACATCCACAAACCCACAAGTGATAGGACTCACTAAATACACTAGAAACCTACACAAGGGATGTGGGAAATGGGTAATGACAGAGTACACACACACACACAGGCTGGTACTGACAGTTGGCAGTTACTGGACCACCACCCTAGTCAGGGAAATTCAGGGTTTGAAAGTTATCTTACTGTGGGCTCTTTATTGGGGTAGAGGAAGACACAGGAAATATAAAAAACAGTTTAATAGAGAGTATAAGGGGAAGGTGATAAGGGAAAGGTCACACTAATTCTAGATAGCTAAGGATAAACTCAAGGGACTCAAAAGTGAGAAACAAACTACAATGACAGTAACACAGGCTGTCAGCATGAGCCTGGCTGGTCAGAAGGGGAATTAGATGTCTCACTACTGGGTCCTTTTCAGTTCCAACAGTGATCTCAGCTTTCCAGGAACTCAGGTACCACAGCAAATAAATCCTCAAGTAGATGAAGTCAGAGAGGTGAATTAGTCTGGAATGTCCACCATCCAGAACTCAGTTAACTGTTCAACCTGATCTTCTTCACAAGACACATGTTTTCTTGTAGGAGAAAATTCATTTACCTAGGCTCTTACCTTCAGACAGTAAGTCAAGCACCTAACTGCCATCAGCCACACACAGTCTCTCAGGGGAAAAACTTCCTTCTCTGACCAATGTTCCATATTTGGAACCTTCAGCACTTGCCTGACAGCTCTGCCTGCTAACTCATGCTTATTACTTAAAACTCCTAATTTCCTCTTAACACCTGTGATGAAAGGAAGAATTGAAATCTTTAAGTCCACTTACTCATTAGCTATTTACCAATTAGAGATGTCTTGGAATGTCTAAGAGAAGGACTTAAAAATGACTCAAATGGTATTTATAAATCTGCATGAAGGAACTTTGGCGTCTTTGATTTTCAAGATAATCATAGACCACCAATTTATTGATTAAATGCCAGCCTAATTAATAAAGTACTATTCTTACCCCCCAAACAAGTCTCTCAACTATTTTTAAACATAGTACTTTACACTGTTGTTGTTCAGCCATTTCAGTCTTGTCTAACATTTCATTGCCCCATTTGTAGTTTTCATGGCAAAGACACTAGAATAGTTTGCCATTTCCATCTCTAGCTCATTTTACAAATGAGGAAATGGAGGCAAAAAGCGTTAAGTAACGTGCCCATCATCAAAGAAACATTAAATGTCTGTCTGAGGACAGATTTGAACTCAAGAAACTGAGTCTTCCAGACTACAAGCCCAGTATTCTCCACTAAACCACCAACTGCCCTTCTACTATAGTAGATTGTTTTTTATTCAAGAATAACCAACTTGCCCATTTTACTGTCTTTTATTTTATTTTTTTAAGGTAATATGAAAAAATTGATTTTTTTATTGTTAGAAAAATTTTCTATGGTTACATGATTCATGTTTTTACTTTCACCTTCACCTCCTCATACTCCCCCTCCTCCCATACCTAACTTGCATTTCCACTGGTTTTAACATGTGTCATCAATCAAGACTTATTTACATATTATTGATAGTTGCATTGGTATGGTCCTTTCGGGTCTACATCCCCAATCATGTCCGTATCAACCAAAGTGTTCAAGCAGTTGTTTTTCTTCTGTGTTTCTTCTCCTGTAGTTCTTTCTCTGAATGTGGGTAGCGTTCTTTTCCATAAATCCCTCAGAATTGTCCTGGGTCATTGCATTGCTGCCAATACAGAAGTCCATTACATTCGATTTTACCAGTGTATCAGTCTCTGTGTACAATGTTCTTCTGGCTCTGCTCCTTTCACTCTGTATCAATTCCTGTAGGTCTTTCCAGTTCACATGGAATTCCTCCAGTTTATTATTCCTTTGAGCACAATAGTATTCCTGTCACCAACATATACCACAATTTGTTCAGTAATTCCCCAATTGAAGGGTATACTCTTGCTTTTTCAGTTTTTTGCCACCACAAAAAGCACAGCTATAAATATTTTTGTACAAGTCTATTTATCAATGATCTCTTTGGGGTACAAACCCAGCAATGCTATGGCTGGATTAAAGGGCAGGCATTCTTTTATCACTCTCTGGGCATAATTCCAAATTGCCAGCCAGAAGGGTTAGATCAGTTCACATCTCCACCAACAATGCATTAATGTCCCAATTTTGCCACTTCCCCCCCAACATTCATTACTCTCCCCTGCTATCATTTTAGCCAATCTGCTAGGTGTGAGGTGATACCTCAGAATTGTTTTAATTTGCATTTCTCTAATTATTAGAGATTTAGAATACTTTCTCATGTGCTTATTGATAGTTTTGATTTCTTTATCTGACAATTGCCTATTCATGTCCCTTGCACATTTATTAATTGGGGAATGGCTTGATTTTTTTATACAATTGATTTAGTTCCTCGTGTATTTGAGTAATTAGACCTCAGTCAGAATTTTTTGTTATAAAGATTTTTTCCCAGTTTCTTGTTTGCCTTCTGATTTTGGCTGCATTATTTTTGTTTGTACAAAATCTTTAATTTAATATAATCAAAATTATTTATTTTACATTTTGTAATTTTTTTCTAACTCTTGCTTGGTTTTAAAATATTTCCTTTCCCAGAGATCTGATAAGTATACTATTCTGTGTTCACTTAATTTACTTATACTTTCCTTTCTTTATATTCAAGTCTTTCACCCATTCTGAATTTATCTTGGTGCAGGGTGTGAGAAGTTGGTCTAAACCTAATCTCTCCCATATTGTTTTCCAAATTTCCCAGCAGTTTTTGTCAAATAGTAGATTCATGTCCCAAAAGTTGGGATCTTTGGGGTTATAATACACTGTCTTGCTGATGTCACTTACCCCAAGTCGATTTCACTTATCCTCCCTTCTGTCTTTTAGCCAGTACCATATTATTTTGATGACCACTACTTTATAGCATAATTTAATATCTGGTACTGCTAGGCCATCTTCCTTCACATTTTTTTTCATTATTTCCCTTGATATTCTTAACGTTTTGTTCTTCCAAATGAAATTTGTTATAGTTTTTTTCTAATTCAGTAAAAAAGTTTTTTGGTAGTTTGATAAGTATGGCACTAAATAAGTAAATTAATTTGGATAGAATGGTCATTTTTATTATGTTAGCTCATCCTATCCATGAGCAGTCAATGTTTTTCTAATTGTTTAGATCTAGTTTTGATTGTGTGGAAAGGGTTTTGTAGTTGTGTTTGTATAATTCCTGTGTTTGTTTTGGTAGATAGATTCCAAAGTATTTTATATTGTCTAGGGTGATTTTAAATGGTGTTTCTCTTTCTATCTCTTGCTGCTGTGATATGTTGGAAATGTATAGAAATGCTGATGATTTATGTGCATTTATTTTGTATCCTGCCACTTTGCTAAAGTTGATTATTTCTACCAGCCTCTTAGTTGATTCTCTAGGATTTTTTAAGTATACCATCATATCATCTGCAAAGAGTGATAGCTTAGTCTCCTCATTGCCTATTTTGATACCTTCAATTTCTTTTTCTTCTCTAATTGCTATTGCTAGTGTTTCTAGTACTATGTTGAATAATAGAGGTGATAATGGGCATCCTTGTTTTACTCCTGATCTTATTGGAAAGGCTTCTAATTTTTCCTCATTGTATATGATGCTTGTTGATGGTTTAAGATATATACTGTTTATTATTTTTAGGAAAGGACCTTCTATTCCTATACTTTCTAGTGTTTTCAGTAGGAATGGGTGTTGTATTTTGTCAAAGGCTTTTTCAGCATCTACTGAGATAATCATGTGGTTTTTGTTGGTTTGCTTGTTGATATGGTCAATTATGTGGATGGTTTTCCTAATGTTGAACCATCCTTGCACTCCTGGTATAAATCCCACTTGATCATGATGGATAACCCTCTTGATCACTTGCTGGAGTCTTTTTTTTAGTATTCTATTTAAGATTTTTGCATCTATGTTCATTAAGGAGATTGGTCTGTCATTTTCTTTCTCTATTTTTGATCTACCTTGCTTTGGAATCAGTACCATATTTGTGTCATAAAAGGAATTTGGTAGGACCCCTTATTTGATTATTATATCAGATAATTTGTATAGTATTGGGATTAATTTTTCTTTGAATGTTTGATAGAATTCACTTATGAATCCATCAGGCCCTGGCAATTTTTTCTTAGGGAGTTCTTTGATGGCTTGTTCAATTTCTTTTTCTGATATTGGATTATTTAAGCATTCTATTTCTTCTGCTGTTAATCTAGGCAATTTATATTTTTGTAAATATTCATCTATATCACCTAGATTGCTATATTTTTTGCCATATAATTGGGCAAAATAGTTTTTAATGATTGCCTTAATTTCCCCTTCATTAGAGGTAAGGTCTCCCTTTTCATCTTTGATACTTTTAATTTGGTTTTCTTCTTTCCTTTTTTTATTAGATTTACCAGTACTTTGTTCTATTTTATATGTTTTTTCAAAGTACCAGCTTCTAGTGTTATTTATTAATTCAATAGTTTTTTACTTTCAATTTTATTAATTTCTCCTTTGATTTTTAGTATTTCTAATTTATTTTTCATCTGAGGATTTTTAATTTGTTCATTTTCTACTTTTTTAAGTAGCATGCCCAATTCATTAACCTCTGCCCTCCCTAATTTGTTAATATATGCATTCAGTGATTTTCCCCTTAGAACTGCTTTGGCTACATCCCATAGGTTTGGGTAAGGTGTCTCATCATTTTCATTGTCTTCAATGAAAATATTAATTGTTTCTATGATTTGTTCTTTCACTAAATTATTTTGGAGAATCATATTATTTAATTTCCAATTAGTTTTTGGTTTGCCTCTCCATGTGTTCTTACTAACAACTATTTTTATTGCGTTATGATCTGAGAAGTTTACATTTATTATTTCTGCTTTTCTGCATTTGTTTGCCTTGTTTCTATGCCTTATTACATGGTCTATCTTTGTGAATGTTCCATGTGCTGCTGAAAAGAAGGTGCTTTCCTTTTTGTCCCTATTTATTTTTCTCCATATATCTATTAATTCTAATTTTTCTAGGGTTTCATTCAATTTCATCTTTTTCTTATTTATTTTTTGGTTTGATTTATCTATATCTAATAGAGAAAGTTTAAGGTCCCCCACTAGTATGGTTTTGTTATCTATTTCATCCTTGAACTCCAGTAGCTTCTCCTTTAGAAATCTGGAAGCCATACCGTTTGATGCATACATATAGAGTACTGATATTTCTTCATTATTTATACTGCCATTTATTAGAATGTAGTTAACTTCCCTCTCTCTTTTTTTTGAATTGACAAAGTTAGTTTAATTGTTATTTTTTTAAACATTTATTAATAATCATTTTTAACATGGTTACATGATTCATGCTCCTACTTTCCCCTTCACCCCCCGCAATCCCCCCACCCATGGCCTACGCACATTTCCACTGGTTTTGTCATGTGTCCTTGATCAAGACCTATTTCCAAATTGTTGGTAGTTGCATTGGTGTGGTAATTTCGAGTCCACATCCCCAATCATGTCCACCCCGACCCATACGTTCAAGCAGTTGCTTTTCTTATGTGTTTCCTCTCCTGCAGTCCTTCCTCTGAATGTGGGTAGTTTTCTTTACCATAAATCCCTCAGAGCTGTCCTGGGTCATTGCTTTGTTGCTGGTACAGAAGTCCATTACATTCTATTTTACCACAGTATATCAGTCTCTGTGTACAATGTTCTTCTGGCTCTGCTCCTTTCTCTCTGCATCAGTTCCCAGAGGT
>NC_058130.1:561467326-561477507 GCF_016433145.1 Gracilinanus agilis | reverse complement strand
AAAAGCTTTTGTACAAACAAAAACAATGTAGTCAAAATCAGAAGGGAAACAACAAATTGGGAAAAAATCTTTATAACAAAAAACTCTGACAGGGGTCTAATTACTCAAATATACAAGGAGTTAAATCAATTGTATAAAAAAATCAAGCCATTCCCCAATTGATAAATGGGCAAGAGACATGAAGAGGCAATTTTCAGGCAAAGAAATCAAAAGTATCAATAAGCACATGAGAAAGTGTTCTAAATCTCTAATAATTAGAGAAATGCAAACCAAAACAACTCTGAAGTATCACCTCACACTTAGCAGATTGGCTAAAATGATAGCAGGGGAGAGTAATGAATGCTGGAGGGGATGTGGCAAAATTGGGACCTTAATGCATTGCTGGTGGAGTTGTGAACTTATCCAACCATTCTGGCTGGCAATTTGGAACTATGCTCAAAGGGCTATAAAAGTATGCCTGCCCTTTGATCCAGCCATACCATTGTTGGGTTTGTATCCCAAAGAGATCATAAATAAACAGATATGTACGAAAATATTTATAGTTGTGGTGGCAAAAAACTGGAAAAGGAGGGTATGCCCTTCAATTGGGGAATGGCTGAACAAATTGTGGTATATGCTGGTGATGGAATACTATTGTGCTCATAGGAATAATAAATTGGAGGCGTCCCAGGTGAACTGGAAAGACCTCCAGGAACTGATGCAGAGCGAAAGGAGCAGAGCCAGAAGAACACTGTACACAGAGACTGACATACTATGGTAAAATCGAATATAATGAACTCCTGTACTAGCAGCAATGCAATGACACAGGACAGCTCTGAGGGATTTATGGTAAAGAACGCTACCCACATTCAGAGGAAGGACTGCAGGAGAGGAAACATATAAGAAAAACATCTGCTTGAATGCATGGGTTGGGGTGGACATGATTGTGGATGTAGACTCAAAACTACCACACCAATGCAACTATCAACAATTTGGAAATAGATCTTGATCAATGACACATGATAAAACCAGTGGAAATGTGTGTTAGCCATGTATGGGAGGAGTGCGGGGGGTGAAGGGGAAATTAGGAGCATGAATCATGTAACCATGTTAAAAACAAATAATAGTAAATGTTTAAAAAAATAAAATAAAATAAAAAAAGAAGGAAGAACATTCTAGCTCTGAGGAATGACTTATGTGAGTACCTAGAGACATAAAATGGAGTATCACATCTATAGAATGGCTAGCTGTCCAGACTGACTAGTATGTAGAATCTATTAAAGGAGTAGTATGAAACAAAGTTGAAAAGTTGGTTAAAAAGTCTGAATATGGAGAACCTTAAGTCCATGACAAAAGAGTTTGTCTTTCATGTCAAATGCAGCAGAGATATATTGAAGTCTTGAGTCAGGAACTTACATGATTAGACCTGTGCCTAAGGAAGGTAATTTGGGCAATTATCTGGAAAACAGAGAGACTAGAAAAAGCGATAATTGTTTCCTATGTTATCTCTACTTTGTTCTCCAATTCTTCTTCCCTTACCTAAATCTTAACCCACCTTCTCTTTCACTCTTGAATTGATAGAAAAGTTTAGCTTTCTCCTTGACAAGGCTTACTTGTCTCCTCATATCCTTCATCCCATCTGCATTTCTGTCCTATTAGATTTGCCTTATTGATCTTTCTCTGTCTCTTTATTATGTTTAAATATCTATCTTCTGGCTCTTTCCACTTTTTTTTCAGGAAAGTAAGAGTCAAGAACATACATAGGTGTATGGTGAGAGAGAAACTAGGAGATTTTAAGAAGAAAAAGCATGAAATGGATACTGAAGGGAGCAGGATAGATATTAGATCAAGGGAGAATAAAATGTTTTGTTGTCCCTAAGTGAGGGACAAGTTGAAACTAGGTTGTCTGGTTATGTATTGGAACCAATCTGCATAATGGTTTGACTTGTTCCATAGACTTGTATAGCTTGAAATATGATCAATAAAGGCATAGTGCAAAGCTGATGAAAGTCTGAAAATTGGCAGATCAAAAAGAATAGTATAACACTGGGTGAATGAAGTATGGGGATCTAACAGTTAAGACTGAAGAACAGAAAATGAGAGCAGAGAAGAGTGATAGCCTGGGAAAACAGAAAATAATGGAGAAACTAGAGTTTATAGTATGTATCAAAGACACTTTACTAATTGGGCAGAGAGAGAGAGAGATGAAAGTACAGAACACAGTCATCTGAAAGGGAATTTCTGAATCTGAAGTCTTAGAGGTAGCAATTATGGATGATGGTGAGATATGTTCATTCCTGTGGGTAGAGAATATAGAACAAGGGTCTATAAAAGTTGATACTGTTGATGACCTGGGAAATTAAGATATTTGAAAGTTACTTTAACATGTAGTGGGAAGTCAATAATTGTAAGGGCAGAGGGCAGGTTGCCAAAAAACACTTTGAGTCAGATACTGAACTATAAAAGAAAGGGAGGAATATAACCTAGAGTTGGTATATCCTAGCAACGATTTTATAAAAGAAATGAGATAAACTGATGGAGTGAACCTTAAAGGAGAAAAGGTCACTGGGTATTAATGGCAGAGGAAGAGACCAGAAGTGGAAATAGGTAACAGACAATATTATAGAATCCCAGAATTTGATGTCCCAGTGGCAGTTATTCCAAAGCATATATGAAAAGTATCTTCATTACAAAATATTGAAACATTGGTTTGAATAGTCTCAGTTTGAAGATATCCAAAGATGGGAGACTCATGCATTCCACTCTAGGATAGTTATTGTTGTGAGAAAATTCCTTTTTGATTTTATAGTTACCTCTTTGCAATACCTGCTGATTCTTCCTATTTCTACTTTTAGGGCCCAAGAAAAAGGAATATAAAGCTGCTTTGACATGAGAGCCCTTCCAATACTTCAAGGCAACCAGGTAGCTCAGTGGACAGATACTAGGTCTGAAATCAGGAAGACCTGAGCTCAAATCTAGTCTCAGAGATTTTCTAGCTGTGTGACCCTGGACAAATCACTTAACTTCTGTCTGCTTTCGTTTTCTCAATTATAAAATGAGGTTAATATCAGAACCTTACATAGTTGTTATATTAAAAATTATATTATTTATAACACAACATTGTGCCTGATAAACACTAAGTGCTTAATAAATGCTCATTGCCTTCTCTTCCCCTCACCATTCATGTGCCTTTTTTCTTCTTGTCCATCTTGTCTAGACTTTTCAATTGATCCTCATTATATGAACTCAGTCAATGTGAATTTATCAAATGCCCACTGTGTGCCAAACATGGTACCAGTTTCCGTAGATGAAGTTTTGTTGAAGCGAATAATCTCTGCTTACAAGGAACTCATATTCTAACAGTGATACTATATTTGTATATAAATATAGAAATAGTCTTGCAGACTGGATCTGTGATTTCATTGGTGTAATTTCTTTATCAATAAAGATGGCTACCTTCTCTTCAACTAAAAGGCTTGTACAATTAGCTGAGATATTGTGAAGTTATATGACTTGGCCAGTGTTGTCAGAATCAGAACATGAAACCAGGTGTTTCTGGCTTTGACACCAAATCTACCCACTATACTAGTGATGGGCAAACTTTTTAAAGAGGGGGCCAAAGGAAAGGAAATACTCATCTGTCAGTCTGTTTCTAAGGCAACTCTTTTGAAGTTTCTTTGTATTGTATCCTACTCACTGTATTAGTCAGATTAAGAATAATGTTGCAAGGCCAGATAGAACATTTCAGGGGGCCGCATCTAGCCTTCAGGCTGTAGTTTGCCCATCACTGCACTATACTATGATGCCTCAGAGAATAAGTATAAGGAAAATAAATAGAAAAATTGAAAGAAGTCAAAGCCAAGATAGTTCAGGTGGGGAGAATAATAGTTAAGAAAAACAGGAATAAGTAGATAGTGATGAAGTGTCTTCCAGAGAGAGCCAGGTTTCCAGATAGAAAACATAAAAATAATAAATTCAGTGAAAGGCAAGGAGTTGTTTATTAAATACTGATTAGGAGATCACAGTGGGAAAAAGAGCAAAAGAGGGAAATGATTGGGATAGAGAGAGGGTACCCTGATTCTGAAAGAATAAGAGAGGAAGAAGATGTTTGCCTTAGAATACATCAATTCCAAATCACTAGGATTAGGGAAGCAGGTGTACAAATTTTCTAGCCATAGCTACTAAATGCTTGGGATTCCTTTCATGATTCCAGGATCATAGATTTAAAACTATAAGATCCATTTAAGAGGTCTTAAAGGAGAGAGTTTAACTCTCTCATTTTATAGATGAGTAAACTCGGGCAGAGAAAAATTAAATAAGTTGCCCAAGAATGCACAGCTATTTGTAGTGATCAGCACTAATAAACTCAAAACAGCAAAGGATGCAATATAGCCCAAAAATGCTGCAAGCTTTGTTTCTTTAATGGCTTCTAAGTCTTTTTGTCATCCAGTTCAGTGTCTGATGCTCCAGTCATGGCAATGCTGATCCTTTGCCTCTAAATCAAGTAATTCCTGCTTCAAGCATGATATCAGGTAAGTTGGCATAACATTAAGCCTTCACCCAAGTTCCCAGGGAGAACTATAAATAAATATGATTTTGTTTTAAATAGACATGTTAGAACTCATTCATTTAAAGCAGTAGCATCAGTAGCATTGGAATACTGCCCCTGGGAGACTATATGCATTTCCAGAAAATCTTCCTCATTGCCCAAAATATTTTTGGAATTTCTCCCCTATGATTGCAACTAAAGTTTGTTAGGTATTGTGTACATTCTTTAAAACATTCTCAATAATAAGAAACTATAATATTATGAGAGCACATTGGACTTTCAGAACCAAAGACCATTTGGATTAAATTTGATGAATAAAGTATGTAATTTAGCTAAATAATTCTGATTTTGCTCAAATGGGCCTCAACAATGAAGTAACAATATATTTTTTTTGCTTTCAAAGCACTTCTAAAAGCTACATTTTCATGCTAGAAGCTGTAAGGAAGCACAGAGATTTCAACCACAGCTGGGAAATGGGGGGAAAATCACTGCTTTTTTAAGTCACCTTAGATTGTTACCTGCATTTCTTATGAAAAATAAAAGGCACATTGAGCGATGCTGGGAAGTCCTCACCACAGAATTATACATCCCATTTGCAGTTTGCCTACAGAACCTTTGGAAATTATTTGCCCACACAAAATGTATAATAAATATTAAAAGGAACATCCATCATTACTCAGAAAAAGCTAAATCAGACACCAAAAAATAAGGAAGAAGAGACCATAAGACACATAATGTAATTAAGGATTTCAAGAGTCTAAAAATCATGAACTACGATATCTGATAAATCCAGTTTTCAGTAACCACCTGCAATCCATTCACCAATCTTCTCCATTCTTAAATCTGTGTTATAATTTTGCCAGAAATAATAAATAACTTGGATTAATGATCACTGTCCAGGCCCAAAATTAACTTGAAGGATGAAATAAAATATTGCTCAAGAAGGTAAAATATTCTTTCCTATGTTGTATTTACTTAGCTCATAAACCCCACAGAATCTCTGCATGTGTCTCTGTCTCTTTCTCTCTGCCTTTCTCTCATTCTCTCATTCCCTAATCTGAAAGACATGATAAAACAATAACAACTGAGAAGTATTAATGTAAGGCAGAGGCCCCAAATATTAACACAATTTAATAGCTACAAGATAATTGGAGGAGAAAGATCTCATTAACAACCATGGCTTTTCAGCCTCGCATCCATTAGCTCTGACTTTTGTCTCTTTCTGTGACCATAGCACTTAGCAGTGCCTATCCCAATGAAGGTGCTTAATTAATGTTTATTGATTCATGATTCTCATAGCAGGTGGCACTAAGTTGAACCCTGAAGAAATTCCAGCATTTTAAGATGTATGGGTAAGGAAGGATTGTATGATACTTGGATTCTACTGATATCAGAAAGAATTACTTAGAGGAAGTGGGAATTAGTTCTGAGGTGAACGTTCTCATAAAGAAGATGACATTTGAATTGAGAGTTTAAGTATGGTGAGATTTCAATAGAGAAGCCAAAGAAGATGAGGGTCCTAGCTGTGTGACCCTGGGCAAGTGACTTAACCCCTATTGCCTAGTCCTTACCACTCTTCTGCCTTGGAACTAATATATAGTTTTGATTCTAAGATGTAAAGTAAGGGGTTTTATGAATAATAATAATAATAAGAAGAAGAAGAAGAAGAAGAAGAAGAGGAAGAGGAAGAGGAAGAGGAAGAGGAAGAGGAAGAGGAAGAGGAAGAGGAAGAGGAGGAGGAGGAGGAGGAAGAGGAAGAGGAGGAGGAAGAGGAAGAAGAGGAAGAAGAAGAAGAAGAAGATGATGATGATGATGATGATGATGATGATGATGATGATGATGATGATGATGGACAAGAGGAGACAATTGGATTTCACTTCACCACAAAAATACACTTCATAGAAAATGAAGAGAGTTCAACCAAATACAAGCTTCAATAACATTATATCACTTACATGTGGGATAGTGGGAAAACGACTGTCTCTGGAGTCAGAGAACTGGATCATCTTTGATGATTGCTACCTGTTTACCGTGGGCAAGCCACTTTAAGCCTCAGTTTCTTCCTCTAGATGGTCTCTGAAATCCCTTTCATCTCAATATCTTTATATATGGGGGCAGCTAGGTAGCTTAGTGGATAGAGAACCAGACCTGGAGTCAGAAAGTTCTGGGTTCAAATCTTGTCTCAGACATATCCTAGCTATGTAACTGGGCAAGCCTAGCTCTTACTGCCCTTCTGCCTTGGAACAAATACACAGTATTGATTCTAAGATGGAATGTAAGGTCTTTAAAAATAAATAAATAAAAATTGCATATAGACTAGTCCTCTTCAATCATTTGACAGCTGTCACTTGATAGCTACTCTAGGGTCAATGAACACTTTGGGCTAGCATCCACTTAAAAGCTCTACACTTCAATCCCAAATAATGTTTCTTTTTATCAGATTAACCAAAGGCTATACTGGTTCAAAGCATCAAATAAATAATTAAAAACATACAGGAATACACTCTACCAAAGATTCCCATAATATAATCAGGAAAGGGAACAAAGATACATGTAGAAAATACATGATCTATATGGTCAGGATCTGGTGCTGAAAGGACACAAGTGTAGTGAAAACACTTGGCCCTGGCAATTCACATGTCTAATACTGTGACCCTGATCTTCCTGGGATCCTTTTCTGTCTCTGTTGTTTTTCTCTATGAAGCCAAGGATGATGTTATGATGGTATGTCAATTTGTAATCTGCATTCTGTGCCATTGCTAACTTTTGGGGATCCTCTGCTACTCTAATTCTCCTGCTATGCTGCCATTTTTCAGTGTTTCATTTGAGCTGGTCTCTGTTCGTGGCTGAAGTCTCCTGCTTCTCTACTGAATTGCAGCTGCTATGCCCACACCCACCCACCCACCCACTTACACTACACATAGAGAGAGAAGTTCTCAATTCATTTATGACTCAGATTTATAGTCACAGCCAGGCAGGCAGCCAGTCAATGAAGACCGTGGGCAATGAATATATCTAACTGATTTTCTTCTGCCTCTTCTAATACTCTTTGATTACAGTCTATTCTTTGAGACAGTGGGACAAAATTCTGTTCACCACTCATTCTGCTTCATGTGAATATGCCATGAGCTACACCTAAGACTAAAAGGAACTGGGTACAATTGGCAATTTCATTCTGCCTCCTAGAAACAATGAAATCATAGGAAACACTCCATTTTGCCACAACTTTTATATTTTTTGACAATTCAGAAAGTAATTAGAACTTCAGGTACCAATAAAAAGGGGGAAGGAGATGAAACTGCAAAGACACAGAAAGAGTTGTATTTAAAGAATAAAACAGAAATTCTCTTACAAAAAAAATGTTTTTGCTCTTCATGAATTTCTGCTATATTATCCACAAAGGTGAATGCATCACAGCTCCTGGGGGGCAAAACATCAGAGAACAGGAACACATTAGAGCCATTCATCTCCCCCATTCTTTCAAGATGTTCAAGCTAGCAGAAACTCCAAGAATTTAAAAATAGTATATATAGAACCCCATATTTATTAAGGAGACATTGAATGATTCAGTTGACTTACATATAAAAAAATATTGATATTTCAGTATCCAAAATCAACTTATTTCTGTAGACCTTAATTTCCTCATCTTTAAAAAAGGGGTTGGACTAGATGACCTCTAAAATTTCTTTCACCTCTAAATCTTTCATTCTACAATCACTAACTCATTGATTTATTCAATGAACATTTGTTGTTGTTATGATTCAATTGTGTCTGACTGTGACCTCACTTGGTGTTTTCCTGGCAAAGATACTGGAATGATTTACCATTTCCTTCTCCAGTTCATTTTACAGATGAAGAACTAGGGCAAAACATGTTAAGTGACATCATTCTGGCTTCCCTATCCTTGAGAATGAAGTGAAATCAGACCAAGGAATGACATTTCTCTTTTACATAAAAATCTGGTTCCCTTTTCTCTCTTATGATATGGCAACTTGCTGTAGTCTTGGCTGCCAATGGTTAAGTGCAATATTACTGCATTTTGTTCTACAGATTTATGGGGCAGAATTTACTTTAATTGGACCTTAATACAAAGGCCTGTTAGAAATTTATTCTTGTTTATTCAGAAATGTTTATATACATGAATTTTTGATATTTTTATTCTCATTTTGAATTTTTCACTTCTCCCTAAGCTTAATTTTTCTTCTATTTGTTTTTCTTTTTATGTTTTTGGTTTTTCTTTTGATAATTGAATCATACGCCCCATAATTCAATGATGTATTCTAAATTGATCCAGGTGTTGGTCAACACTCTCTTCAGGGGGGAAATTGTATTTTCATAAAAATCCAACATTTAAAAATTTGTTCAAGAAAATTTTTCAAAAAAAGAAGCCTGCTAATGCTTTGAAACCAGGAAATGGACTATTTGCCTGCAGAAACCTAAACTGAATCAAGATGATACAGAATAGATGTCTGCAGAAACGCACACTGAATCAAGATGACCCAAAATTAACTTTGGGATGCAATTGATTGAACTGAAGGGGATTGAACACAATTATTTTGTATTGTAAACTCTTATGCCAAAGGGGGATTGCCCCCTAATTGGCTTTTTGTCAATGCATCTAACAAAATATTGGTTTTGCTCTCTCTCTCTCTCTCTCTCTCTCTCTCTCTCTCTCTCTCTCTCTCNTATTGGTTTTTCTCTCTCTCTCTCTCTCTCTCTCTCTCTCTCTCTCTCTCTCTCTCTTCTATTTCCCTTCTATCTCTAACTATTATAGTTAGAAGATTTTTAGGGGTACAAGATGATTATGTCAAATGATCAATTGGGGAGACTAGTGTCCCAAATGATCAAAGAGGGGATTGTGATAATGAAATTAAATCTGCCCTGTCCATCTTTAGATTTAATCACAAAAGGTGAGAACATCCCCACTTAATTCACAAGTTGGGAGGTCTGTGACCCACGGGTACTAGAGTGAGGGAGGAATCAAAATTTACTGACTACCTCCTGGGCAATCCTAAGAAAAGTGTCTGTTGTGATTGAACATGTAAACCAAGAGGAAGGCATAGGAAGTGACACAAAAGAAGTCCCCTTAAAAGTGAGTGACAATTTCCTGTAAGTGAGTTCTTATTTGTTTCCTGGAATTAGAGGATGAGTTGGAGACACTGCTTGTTGGACTTGAGACCTTTGTGTTAGTTAAAATCACCTGGGGTTCTATTTGGAAGGATTGAACCTCAATATAGTGTTTGACAAACTTCTGTGGACCTGTGGGGGTCCTTAAAAACATTTCCCGTGGTCCAATGGGTTTCCTGTTTTGGATTATGTATTCAAGGTGAGGGACTATTTTAATTAGGGGGAAGTGACTGGGAACTTCCTCTTTAGCTACCTGCCTCTTTAGCTACCTGCCTCTTTAGCTACCTGAGCTCAAGGAGAGAGGAAGGTAAATGGCTGAAGTGAGGTTGGAATAGGTTTCTTACAGGCACATGGTCAGTTTATCTCTATCAGCATGGCTTTTATTAAAATACTATTCTCCCTTTTGATCTCGGCCATCATCATTTTTAATCATAACAGTTTGGCAAACCAGAAGGTTGAATTTCGAACTCTCAATTTTCCAGATAGCCTAAAGAGAGCCATGCCTGTTTTTTGGCCGTCTTGCTCA
>NC_058130.1:561448284-561464422 GCF_016433145.1 Gracilinanus agilis | reverse complement strand
GCGGGGGGGGGGTTGAAGGGGAAAGGAGGAGCATGAATCATGTAACCATGTTAAAAATGAATATTAATAAATGTTTAAAAAAAATTAGCTGTATCGATAGACAAATTACCTAAATCATGCTACCTAAAACTAGAGCCAAACCAACTGTTCAAGTTTTAGTTTATATGAAACTTTTTAAAATTCTTATGCAATGAAAATTGCGTTGTCCTTGGAGTTAGAGGAATTGACTTTCTGTTATGACTCTTCTACTTATTCTGTGAACTTGGCTGTCACAGTCAATTTATGTTCAGAGACTCAGTTTCTTTACCTGTAAAATGTACCATGTAAAGTCTGTTCCAGTTCTCAGTCTGGCATCCTATGATCCTATTCTTCAATACTTCAAATATCTATTATTTCATCATTGTGGGAAGTGCTACCAATGGAGATAGTAACCACTTAGTAAATAGTCGATGTGAGTTAAAATGATCAAAATAATTTTCTACCTAGAGACCTCTAAAAACCACTTCAAATTGCTTCTCAAATCCATTTTAATTAGCCATCTTGTGATGGAGCAAGACTTTCCAGCCAGGATCCATTTGTTCCAACTCTGATGACATAGATTTCAAGAATCTAAGGTCACTTTTACAGAATCATATAAATTCAAATTTAGAGAGAACCTCAACAGCCAGGTAATCTACTCCATAACATGACAGGAAATTCCTCTACAGCATACCCTGTAAGTTCTCATACCAACTTTCCTCAAAACTTGTCAAGACTGAGGAAATCACAATCTAGCAAGGTGCCTCATTCTATTTAGGAATAACTCTGATTGACTGATACAGAACAATAAGAAAGGAAAATATATATTGCTTAGGCAGTCAGAAACTCTGAATCACACATATGAGAGGATAAAAAGGGATTTTGCCCATAGAGGGTGCTAAGATAATTTGATTGGGCTTCCCTCTCAGAAAGTTCTTATGAAGATTAAAGGCATATGGTAAATTCTCTCTCAGATACCAAGGAGAATAGAAATCTGGATAAATATCTAAGATAGAAATATGGATCCCAGGGACCTAACTTCTTTGCCGCATCCTAAAAGAGCAGGAAATAAATGATGTACATTCAGATAGCACACTTCACATGTATGAAAACTTGGACCCTGGTTTGGTCATGTGAACAATGGCCTATTTTTAGGTTAGATACTGGAAGAAGGTGGCTTGTCATCTGAGACCCTGGTCCTAAGCAAAATCCTTGGGGATGAGAGGTCTGGTGTCTGCCTCTGGAAGTGAGGATTTCTATTTGCCTAATGACAATAGTTAAGCTCCTTCATGTAATATTTATGGGCTAAAATTCTATTGATTTTTTCACTCTTCCCTTAAAAGTAAGCTTCTAGTCCTGGGTCAGAATGCCACTGATATCAAAAAGACAAATCAACCCTGCCTTAACTTGTCATTTCTTCCATGCTCACTCCCTCATCCCTTGGGAACTTTCAATCTCTAATGCTTTCTGAGCCACACTAGAAATGCCATATTTCATAGATAATTAAAAATATATATTTTATCAAGCTTTCCCTGGTCAATCAAAGCAATGTCATCTTCATTATGCCACTTTATCACTGAAAATGTAGCAAAATCTTTACAGAAAGTTTCCTAATGTTTTAGCTTTAATTCAGAACAAATCCCCTTTCCATCAAAATGTAAATAGTTTTTCTATCATTCTCATAGTCAATCAGTCAATAGTCAATAATCATGTATTCTGTGTCTGCTGAGCACTATGCTAAATACTAAAAATTCAAATTAGAAAAAGAAAAAAGTTTCTGCTCTCAAGGAACTTTCCACCTAATGGTATAAGATTGGAAGGGACAGGGGCATAATGGTGGGGATATTTGTGGAGCAGAGACAAAGCAGGCAGCTGATGGAAAATGAAGGGAGAGTTAGAAAATTCCGAACCCTCTATAAAGAAAAGCTTTGTGAGGGGTTAATGCTCTGCCTTCCAGCCCCTGTAATCAGATAGAAGCAAAAAAAAATATTAAAAAATGAACCAGTTTGAAAGAATCAAATCTCAAACTCAAAAACCAACATTTTAATACATCCTTTCATGGATCACTAGAGACAGCTTTTCTTTCTCCTTCATCTTTTAAAGTCGGTAAAGACAATTTAATCTTTATTTTTAATTTTGAAAAATGTATAATTTTTTAACATTCTTTGTTTTAAATTTTGAAATCCAGATTCTTTTTCTCCCTTGAAGACAAGCAAAACGATAACAAATTATGTATTTGATATTATGTGAAACATATTTCCACATTATCCATATGTTTTTATTTTATTTTATTAACATGATCTGTCGTTCTCATCTAGTCCTCTCCTGTCTCAAAGTATTTATTTTATTTTAATTTTGAATATTTTCCCATAGTTACATGTTTCATGTTCTTTCCCTCTCCCTCAAGTCCCCCTAACGCCCCATAGTCAAAGCATAATTCCACTGGGATTTACATGTATCATTGATATAGTGGTTCCCAAAATTTTTTGGCCTACTGCCTCCTTTCCAGAAAAAATATTACTTAGTGCCCCTTGGAAATTAATTTTTTTTAATTTTAATAGCAATTAATAGGAAAGATATATGTATTAATGTTTCTAGCTTTTTTGTAAAATGCACCTGTGGCCATCATTGCTCCCCTGGATTGCTGAAGCACCCACCAGGGGGCAGTGGCACCCACTTTGGGAATCACTGGATTAAGACCTAATTCCATATTATTGATAGTTGGACTTGTAATGCAGGGTTGCAGCAAAAAGCCCTTGCTTTTGCAAACCAACTGTAGCAGCTCTGTCAGTTGGAAAGGTTTAGAAAGTTGAACCAGACAGGGGGCTGGGGTCACGGGAAAACCATTAGATCTGGTCTATAAATATCCCTGGGGTACCAACTGAAGGGCCTTTTGCCTTTGGGGAACTTTGGACCTTGCCTGATTTCTCTGGACCTCTCCCTGACCTCTCCTTTTACATCCTGCTATTTCCCTGGATTTCCCCATTGGGCCCTGGGAGGAAAGGTGGTCTGGTGGGTGGAAATCATGGGATTTAGCTTCTATAGGCAGGAAGGACAACCTAAATCAAGCTTTCCCCTAACCTAGAGATTTGATAAATCCTCACTACCTCAGGGTAGTGAAAGTATCCCTGACTGAGGAAGCCAGCCTCCCTCAGTCTGACTCTCTTCTCTGTGACCTTCTCCCAGCATTAGCTTACCCTAGCAGCAGTTACAAAACTCTCAAACCCTTTTTCCCTCAGCTTAACCCTAGGATCAATAAATCCCCTTTGATATTTACACAAAGAACCTCTGGTGAATCATTGTACTGAATACTAGGGCAAAGGCTGAAGAGGGAGGAATAATTTTCTTTTTATTTCTTGTGGGCAAACCTAGGCATCCATCTTGGGCAGGAAGTAGCCAGCTGAGACTTCCTGTAGATTTCAGTTTCACTGGCAGGGAGGAGCCTCTTGACTCCTCCCTCAAGGGACCCTAGAAAATAAATATCATTTCTGGCTGACTCTATTCTTCTTGTATCATAGAGATAGCCTGCCTGCCTAAAGGACCCAGCCTGTTTCCTCCCAGTACCCTCTATCTCTAGCTTCTGTGATTAGTCTGTTTGATCAGCCCTTCCTATATTCCCCATTCATCCCTTACCTTCCTATATTCCCCTATTTATACCAACATCATCCCATCCCCTTACCTTTTCATAACATATTTACTATTCCATAACATATTAGAGTTATCATTTAGTGTCTACATCCCCAATAATATTCCCACCAGGCCATGTGATCAAGCAGTTGTTTTTCTTCTGTGTTTCTACTCCCAAAGTTCTTCCTCTGAGTGTGGCTAGTTTTCTTTCTCATAAGTCACTCAGCCTTGCTCTGGATCCTTGCATTGCTGCTAGTAGAGAAATCTGATATGTTCGATTGTACCACTGTGTACCAGTCTCTGTGTACAATGTTCTCCTGGATCTGCTCCTTTCACTTTGCATCAATTCCTGGAGATCATTCCAGTTCACATGGAATTCCTCCATTTTATTATTCCTTTGAGCACAATAGTATTCCATCACCAGCAGATACCACAGTTTGTTCAGCCATTCCCCAATCGAAGGACATTCCCTCATTTTCCATAGTCATATATTTTTAAAAGCTAAATAAATAAATGAAGCTAGAAAATTATACTTCAGTTTACACTCAGAGTTTATCAGTTCTCTTTCTGGATTTGAAAGCATCTTTTTCATCAAGAAGTATTTAGAATTGCCTTGGGTCATTGTGTTGATCAGAATAGACAGGTCTTCCACATTGGATCATCCTTTTAATACAGATATTACTGTGAAAAATGATCTCCCAGTTCCTCATTCTTCACTTTGCTTCAGTTCATATGTCTCGCCATGTTTCTTTTTTTTCTGAAACCATCTTCCTAATCATTTTTATGATACAATATTACTCCAAATTATTTAGCCTTTGCCCAAATGATGAGCATCCCTCAGTTTTCTGCAACAAAAGAGTTGATATAAATATTTTTGTACACATTGGACTTTTCCCTTTTTCTTTGTTATCTTTGGTGTACAAACCTAGTGGTGTTGTTGCTAGGTCAAAAGATAAGTAGTTTTATAATCTTTTGGGCATAGTTCCAAATCGTTCTTCAATGAATGAACAAGTACATAATTCAACAAACTATATTGTTAATATATTTTTTCCTAATTCCCTCATTTCTGATAGATGTGAGGTGATATCTCAGCACTTATTTCATTTGTATTTCTCTAATCAATAGTGATTTAGAGTCTTTTTATATGGCTATAAATAGCTTTGATTTCTTCCCAAAACATGACCATTCATATCTTTTGATATCATTTATCATTTGGGAAGTGGCTCTTATTTTCATAAATATGACCCAGTTCCTATGTGTTTAAAAGTGAGCCTTTATTAGAAAAACTTGCTACAAATGTTTTATACTAATCTATTGTCTATTGTGCCTTTTAGAAAAATATATTTTCCTAATGGTCTCTTTTAATTACTTCTATTTTTGCTTTTTTTCTGAGATCATGACTGATACTCTTGCTTTTTTTTGCTTCAGCTGAAGCATAATAGATTCTCCTCTAGTTCTTTATTTTAACTCTATTTTTCCTTTTCAAAACTGTCTCTTGTAAGCAGCATGTTGTTGAATTCTGGTTTCTAATTCACTTTGCTATCTACTTGTATTTATGAATTTATCCCATTTATGCTCACAAAAATGATTACTGTGTATTTTACTCTATCTTATTTTCATATGTTTATCCTTCCTCCTCTCATTTAATCCTGTCTCTCCTCAAAAGTTTCTTTTGGTTTTGAACACTGCTTCCTTTAATATCTTCTTTTCATCATCTCCTATACCCCATATGTATTACTCCTTTCCCTTCTTATTTCTCTATTGGATATGATACATTTCTATACCCAACTGAGTGTGTAGTGTGTGTGTGTGTGTGTGTGTGTGTGTGTGTGTGTATGTATGTATGTAATGTTATTCTCTCTTTGAATTAATTGTGATGAGAGTGAGGTTCATGCATTATCCAGCACCACCCTCCATTTCCCCTTCACTATAAAATTTCTTCCATAAAATTCTCTTTTATGTGAGAAAATTTTCCTCAATCCACTTCACATCTCTTTTCCCAATGCAGCCTTCTCTCTCACTCCTTAATTTTTTTTACATAATCTCAACATCATAGCCTTGCATTCATGTCCTCTGTCTATTGTGTGTTTTAAAAATTTGTACCCTGGGGACTTCATTTCCCAGTATTCTTTACTCTTCCCAGGGTTCCTTTGTCTTGGGTCCCAGTATTGTGCCCTAATGTAGGTTTGTTTATAAATTTGCTGAAACTCATGTTGAAGGGCCTTTTGGCTTTTGGGACTTTGACTTTGGCTTGAGCATGGTAGGCTACTGGATCTCTGGGTCTTTGCTCACTTGGTTGGAGGAATCCCTTTCCTTTCTCACTTTGTTGTTAATAAATCTTATAAATTTAAATACTTGGAGTATTCATTCATTTTTAGTCTTACACTATGTAGTCTCCTAACTGCCTTAATAATGACAAAGTTCTTAGGAATTACATTTATTATGTTCCCATTTAAGAATATAAATGCTTTACTTCATTGAGTCTCATATGATTACTTTTTCAGGTTTATCTTTTTATCATTCTCTTGAGTCACATATTTAAAGGTCTCATTTTCTATGTAGTTCTGTTTTTTTCTTCATGAATCTTTGAAAGTCCTCTATTTTATTAAATATCCATCCATTTTCTTCCTGAAGGATTATATGCAGTTTTTCTTGGTAGGTTATTCTTTGTTGTAATCCTAGCTTCTTTGCCTTTTAGAATATCCACATTCACTGCTTCTTTAATGTGAAAGCTACTAAATAATGTATAATCCTGACTGTGACTCTATAATGTTTAAGTTATTTCTTTCTGGCTAATTGAAGTTTTCTGTCCTTAACATGGGAGCTCTGGAATTTGGCTATAAAATCCTAGAAGTTTTCATTTTGGTATCTCTTTTAGGGCATAATTGTTAGATTCTTTCAATTTCTATTTTGCCTTCAGGATCTAAAATATAGGACAATTTTTCTTTATAATTTCTTAAAATATTGTGTCTAGGGTCTTTATTTGATCATGGATTTCAAGTATTAAAGTAATTTTAAAAATATCTCTCCTACTCTATTTTTCAGGTCAGTTGTTTTTCTGATGAGATAGTTTACATTTTCTTGAATTTTTTTTATTCATTTGTCCTTTTTATTGCTCCTTAATATTTCAGAGTCATTAGTTTCACTTGCCTAATTCTAATTTTTAAGGAATTATGCTCTTCACTGAGGTTTTGAAACTTTTTCTCCATTTGGCCAGTTTTGTTTTTGTATTTTGTATTTCTTTTACTAAGATATTAATTCTCTTTTGATAATTTTCTTAAATCATTCTCATTTCTTTTCCCAAATTTTTCCTCTACCATTCTTAGTCTTTTCTTTAACTCTTCCAGGAACTCTTGTTGGATCTGAGTCCAATTAATATTTTTCTTTGAGGCATTGTTTGTAGTAGCTATTTTCACATTATTGCTCTCTTCTGAATTTAGATTTTGGTCTTCCTTGACACATTAGTTGATTTTTATGAATAAATTCTTTTTTTGCTTGTTTGTTGGCTCATGTTTCCAACTTATTTCTTGACTTCAAATTTTACGATAAATTTGGGTTCTGCTCATTTCATGCTGGAGAGATATTACCCCAAACTTCAAACTTTTGCATGTTTCTATGTTTAGAGGTAATTCTGGAGGTTTGCAAGTGTTTCCAAGGTGGCATGATCCTTGGAGAGGTATAGTTACTGCTCTTCTGGTATGTGTCCTGGTATTTACCCAGGAGGGGCACTGATCCCCTGCAACTGCAAATGCTAGTGCTCCTCCTGGTCCTTGAACTGAGAGTAGGGATGCTCTCCCCTTGTAATGGGCCATAAGTGCTCTTCTCCATCCTAGAACTGTGACACAGAACTGTGTATAGGCAATAGTATTGCCAAGCAGTACCAGCTGCACCCAGTCCCAGCAAAGGATCCATTGCAATCTCTTTGTGACCAGTTGTCCTCACATGGACATACAAGCTCACGACCATCTTATTAATCAAAACAATGAGGCAAATGGACTGAAGTTCAAGGCACTGTTGACGTAATCTGAACCACCAGCACCACATTGTGTGATGTAATAACTCCATTCCTTCTTCAGAGTTATGAAAAATTATTTCCATTTTTTAGAGTCCCACTTGCCCTGACAATTTATTCATATATTCATGCATCAGGCATGTGTAAAGCATCTGCTATATGTTATATGCTGTGAAAAATATTGGGAAGATTTTTTAAGTTAAACAACATTCCATGCCATCAAGGAATTTAACTCTAGTGAGAAGATGACATATATACATTAATAAATGCAGTTTAGTTATAATGTATTTTGTAGGGTACAGACCAAGCCTTCTGAATTCAGGTGAAGGAAAGTATCACTGCTTGCTAAAATAATATTTCATATTTTTTCTTATTGATAGTAGTTCCATAAATATACAAAGGAAAATTAACAACTTAAGTATTCTTAATTGATGCATGGATTTTTGATCACCAGAACCAGATTATAAATTCTTCTAATACAAGAACTTCCTAGTCTATTTTTTATGCACCCTTTATTTTTTCCTTCCCAGAGTGACATGCTCTCCAGATAATGAATGAGCAAAGGTCTATTTCTCTGGTTTACATTTGCTCTTACTCCTATGCCCTCATCATCTATATTTTTGCTTTTCTTGCTCTTCTAAGATCTATTTGATTTTGACCAATAGTTTAATAGTGCTAGAGCATTTAAGTATTTTTAAATTTTTAAGTTTTACTGATGTTTATTAACATCTTCACAATCATTCCTGTGCAGCACATAGTTCCCTCTCTCTTCCTCTCTCTCCACCTCTCCCTCTCTCATTCTGTGTGTGTATTTCTATCTCTGTCTCTCTCTGCCTCTCTGTCTCTGTCTCTGTCTGTCTCTCTCTCTCTTTCTCTCTGCGTCTGTCTATCTGCCTGTTTGTCTGTCTCTCTCCTCTCTCATTTATATATTTTCCAGTTCTCTGTCAACTTCTTCCTAACCTTTGGTCTACTATAGGATAGGATTGATAGATAAGTAAATACAAATATGCATATCATATGTAATTTATATAATCACTAATAGTTACAGATTTCCAGCAATTCCTTATACATATTCAGTATTTCATTTTTATATGTAAGTGGCTCTAAAACTCCCTGATTCAATCTGGTTAATTGGGTTCCTGTAGCCTGACTAGAGTTCCCCCATGTTATATATTAACTATTTCCCTCTCAGGATTCTAGGAATATGCCTGAGGAATTGAGGGTATTGTCATTACTAGACCATCACCACTACCAGGGTGCTTCCCCCAAGATTATTTATTAAAAATAATTTAGTCAGTCATCCTTAAGTAGTTTTTAGAAAGAAATTCTTAATAAGGTGATACAATGAAAATGGTTGGATTTTTTTAATCATCCAAAACTCGGTGGCACACTCTGCCATTGGGGCATAAAGAATATTGTGGAATATTCTTATAAGTGCCCAGACTTAGAAAGCACATGCTGCACAGGGATAACTCACAGTTTCTGGATGTCACAAGTCCTTTTCTACCCTTCATGGGTTGTTCATAAAGTTCTTCTCCTCAGACATGTTTTAGTTTCAATTCTGGGATCTTTGTAAAACTGTGTGTCTGTGTCCTGTCTGTCCTTGAGTCCCAATTCAGACACTTTCATCAGCTACTGCAGTCTCAAGGACAATGCTAGAACACTAAGGAGAAGATAGGAAGCAAAAATTCTTTGGGACCCTTCAAAACTTATAACTTCCTCCAGCCAAGGAGTTGGGGGAGAGATTAAAGAGGACTGAGGCCAAAGTGAAAGCACTTTCTCCCTTTCCCAAAAGATTTCTTGTTGGTGGAAGTAGAGGTTATGGTTATCTGGAATTCTCTCTCTTCATTTTCTGCACATTATAACCCAAAATCTTCAAATACCTATGGCTCTGAATTCTCCAAAGAGTTTATATGCAATCCCTGCATCTGACTATGCAAACACACTTCCTTTGCAACATCTCTCCATTTTATCTAACAGTTTGGAACTTTTCACTCTTAGTTGGAATGTTGTCTGAATTGATTCATTTTGGATTTAGTTCCCTCCTGGATAAGATGCCAAGGCTTAACATTTTCTGACAGCTTTAAGGGAGGTTGAGTCATGATTTATTTACTCATCTGACACCAGCTTTACATAAATTTTATCCATTTTTAAAATAGTAACTTACCCAAAGTAAATTGATTATCATAAAAAGGGAACCACAAGTCTTAAAAGTACATTAGTTACCAAAGATTTGACTTACAAATAAAGAAAGATGAGGGTCAAGGTAACACTAGTTTGGAATATAAAGTTGTTAATAAAATTTTGCAAAGAATAATGAGAGACATTTATGAGCATTATCTGCAAAGTCATGCCAAGGAATTTATAGATGAAAATGGAAGGAGATGATGAAAAGAAAACAATGGAAAAGAACTGGAATGATTACTATAATAAACTCTTTTTTTCCATCAAGGATAATGGAACCATTAAACTTGGATTTTAGGCCATAGTCTCATATACGCTTAAAGGGAAAGTACAAGTGGAACTAAGGATAAAAAGTTTAGAATTGGAAACAAATTAAATACCATATATATAAAAAGGTCATTTGTGTGGGACATGACACAATTTTAAGGTTGCTAAAGAGCCAATATGTGAGATACCTGAAGGAGAAGAGTTTACCAAAAGTATGAAAAACTTTTTGGAGAAGAACAGGGAGCCCTACCTCAGTGAGGATCATTTGAAAAATCAGGAGGACAAGACTCCTCCACAGATCTCACCATACTTGAAACACAGAAAACTTATGAGCCCCTATAGCTAGTTAATAAAGCAGCAAGACATAAATAAGAGAAGACAAGATCAGGCATTATTCCCTGCTACCCCACAAACCAAATGCTAATATAAAGTCCAAAGTAAAAAAATAGGTTGGAAAAATGAGAAAACAACAATAAAAGTACTTAATTATAAGAAGTTTCTGTGGTGATGAAATAGAAGCTTTAAACAAAATTTTAGAAAAAGATGACAACTTGAAAAACATCTATGAACAAAGTTTCAAAGAAATAATATTATTCACAAGTCAAACGAGAGTTCCTAGAAGAGCTAAAGAAATACAAAGAGTGAAATAATTATTTAAAAAATCAAACTAGAGTGGTAGAGAAAAAATTAGGAAAAGAAATGAGAATTCTTATGTGGAAAAACAGGGGAATTAACTTAAATATTATATGTGGGTTCAGAAGGGTAAGTAGGAGACTAATGGACAATGGGTGGGACCAAACAAGTTAGGGAAACTGGGTTTAGCTGTTAAGGGAAATGACTGTTGAGAGGAGTTACAGCTAGGCCATAACTGTCACCCTGCCCCATATAGACAAGGGGACTGTGAAAACCAGCAAGCAAATGACAAGAGGGCTTGTAAACAAATTTAATTAAGGGAATTATGGTCTAAAGGATGGGAATAGTGGTTTCTATACTTCCAGACTATGGGCAAACCACAGGGTCAGGGGAGGGACTTATCTACACTGAACTGAGAACTAAAGCAAGACAGGGCCCAAAGAAGAGCAGGACTGAAGTGGGTATCTCGACATCAGAGTCCTGACACACTCCAGCGATGTTGCAGCTCTTCCAGGACCACTATCTGTCCTCCTTCAGGTTGGTAGATCTGGGAGCTAACCCAGCCCAAGTTAACCTGCAACTCAGATGAGGATTAATAGTCTCTACCAAAAATCTCCCACAAGTAGACAATCTTCCTTCTGGATATCAGGAAACCAGGGTGCAAACTCCACTTCCCCTGAGGTCTCCCAGGATCAGTCACAACTTGTCCCAACCACCATGGAGTCCATCTCAGAGAGACACCACACTTCCTGTTTCCCCATTCCATTTAGAATTCTCTAGCCCTGCCTGCTAGGTCTTCCTAAATAATAATTTAGTAAACTTCCTCACAATAGTTCCCCCTTTGCACAAAGCCAAAATTAACAATATTTTGGTATTTGTGCACTACAAACTAAACTAAAATTGTAACCCAAAATAACAAACAACCTACACTAACCCTATTCTATCTAACACTATCCTACTCTACCCTACACTAGGGATTTTAACAAGGAAAGGTAAAGGGATAAATACATTGAACAGTTATATAGTTTGAAGCACAAAGCAACAAGTAAAAATGCAAAGTTTTCAAGAAAATTAACAAAATCACCAGCAAATATGAAATGTCAACACAAAAATCAAAACAAACATCAAACACAACTCCTATTCTAATGCAGAAATATTATACTAACAAATGCAAACAATTTTGGAAATACATTTTAATACAACATTGCATAAGTCTTTACATCAAAATTACAACAAAACATTAAACTCACTTATACAAATTACATTCAAATGTTTGCAACTCAATTATATCAAATTATCCACAGGATTTACATTTATACATACATACATACATATATATATAAAATATATATATACACACACATATGATACATGCATACAATATATAAGCTATATATATGATATACGTATTTACATATATGCATACATAATGTATACATATCAAATATACATATGTACACCCTTTACATATATACAATACTTACACTATAATACAATTTACAATATACACATCCTATTTACACATCTATTTACAATATTTTGTGATATGTGATCTGTAGTATGTTATATGTTCTTCATGTAATGCAATTTTGTTATGTTGCTGTATTTGCACTGTAATGTTCATTAGTACCTTTTCTTATCCTCTAATCTAACCCAATACTATTTCCCTAAACTATTCTAAACATTCCTATGGCATTAGTATATTAGTCTAGCTACATCTACCTAAATAACTAGATAATCTTTGTTAGTAACGAACTATCCTTTGTTAGTACTTGCTTATCCTATAGCTAAGTCTAATTTTGTTAATAATTATATATTGTTTCTTTCCATAAGGAAAACAATGTATCCTAAAATGTTTGTGTTGTATGTTTCTGATTTGTTATGTTGTTTCTTTGTTATATTGTGCTGCAAAATGTTACTGTTGGATGTATAATACCTACCAAAACTTCAGATTTCCTTCAGATCGCCTTTCTTCTTATGATGTTCCATTCCACAAGGAAATCTTCTCATCTCTCCTTTCCTCTTCTCCTTTTTTCCATCGAAGTTCTCGTTTAGTTTTATGTGCAATGTTGTATGCATATGAGTATGTAGTGATTCTATTTACATTACCCAAAATACTTTCAAACCATTTATCCAAAATGTCCATGATTAATCCTCTTCTTTAGGAAAATCCATGAAAATAAAGTTTTATCAGTTCAATTCATAAGTTCATCAGTCTTAATACAAAGTTCATAAATCCTGTATCCTGAATCCTCTTCATCCATCCATGTCCTCTTCCGTCCAAACGTCCTCTTCCACTGGAATGGTCCTCTCCTTACTGAACTTTCTGACTGCAGACTCTAATTGACTGAAGATCTTAATTTACACAATTTCTTCTCCTTCTCCTTCTCCTTCTCCTTCTCCTTCTTCTTCATTATTAATAATTTCTGCATTTTCAGTATCTATACCATGTGCTAATTTAATATGAGAACAATGATACCACGAATCTCTACTTAAAACTTTCACAGAAGATGGTGAAACTAATATAACTGTATAAGGACCTACCCAATTTTGTTCTGTTGCCTATGTTTCAGCAAAATTTTTCATATAGACCATATCACCTGGTTGAAAATTATGAAGAGAATAATCCAATGGACCAGATTGAATTGATACTCCCATATCTTGTAATTCTCTTACCCTCTGCTGTAAAACACTTAAATATGAAGCAATTTGGCAATCACCTCCTAAGAGTGATGCATAAACAGCCTTACAAGTTTTTGCTTGCAGTGGAACATGTCCAAAGAGCATCTCATGGGATGATATATATAGATCTACTCTTGGTCTCATATGGAGGTAAAACAAAGCTATGGGAAGAATATCTGGCCATTTGAGATGTGTTTTGGCACAGAGTTTCCGAAACATAGTCTTGAGTTCCCTATTCATACACTCCATTTGACCTGAAATTTGTGGGTGATAAGGAACATGATACTTAGGTGTTATTCCTAGATTCTCATAGACTCTTCTAAAGATATCCTGAGTGAAATGAGATCCCTTATCCGAATCTATGGTTAATGGTACACCAAATCTAGGCACAATTTCCTTGAGTAACACTTTCACCACGAAGCTAGCAGTGTTGGTATTTGATGGAAAAGCTTCAGGTCACTTAGTTAGTCTATCAACTTTCACAAGAAAATACTTGTATCTTCCAGCTTTATCCACAAGATATACTACCTCAACACATTCATGCAAAGGCTCACTGTTCTTAGGCAAATCAGAAAGAATAGTAGCTAGACTGAGTATGCTATATCTCTTCAACTGGATGTTCTCACTACCTAAGAGAATAATTTCATACTTAGATATTCATTGGTCTGAATATGCTTGAGTATGAAACTTCCACATCAGTGCTTCTATCTGATGTGAACAATAGACAGTTAAAGGACATTACAAAATTAGATCAGCTGACTTCTGGAATAACACAACTGCTACAGGGAGGCTTCTGGGGGACAAACTGAGAGAGAGTGAACAAACACTCCATCTTGAGCTTCCCCTCTGCTTTCCCTGGAGGTTTTGACCTCAGGGCACTTCAAGCTGTGCAGATCAAGCCCACCTGGTTTAATCCTTTCAATACAGTAGACATGAAGTCTTCAGAAGGCAGGGAAGCTCTAACACTGCTCCCCCACAGACTACAATGATAGTAGCCAAATTCATTTCTTTAGCTTTTACCACCAGCTAGGGAAAATCTGGCCTGAGGTCCCAATAACCTAATTAATCAACAAAACTGAGAAGCCCTCCATGGACTGAATAGCCCAAACTCACAGATGTAAAAAAATGATTAGAAGACCAAGAGTACAGCCAATTGCAGGAGGGAAAGAAGGAAAAAATATAAGTAAACAACAGAAAACGAAAAAAGAAGCCATAATCAACAGCTTCTATTCAGAAATTGAAGCAAATGGATCAGAAGAATATATATGAACACTAAGAAAAAACATGGAAACTTCAGTGAAATGGACACAGGCTTTGGAAGGACTTAAAATTCAATTAACTCCAGAACACAAAATTCAAATAACTCAAGAACTCAAAAAACAATCAACAGAGGCTGAAGAAAATTGAAAAGGAAAAAGGAAATAAATGATCTAAAACAATAAAATAATGTCTTAAAACCCCCAAATTGACCAGGTAAAAAATGAAGCAAAAGGAAAAATGATCTACAAAGAAAATCTGATCAGAAGGAGAAGGATGACCAAAATGTCAGGGATGAAATTCAGTCTTTAAAAATTAGAATTCAACAACTAAAAGCAAATGACTTCACAAGGCTGCAAGAATAAATAAAATAAAATTTTAAAAATGAAAAATTTGTGGAAAATATGAAACACCTCATTGACACAACCACAGATCTGGAAAACAGATCTCAAAGATACAATTTAAGAATTACTAGTCTGGCAGAACATCATGACAAAAGAAAAAGTTTGGACATCATCCTACCTGAAATTATACAAGAAAACTGTCCTGACATTCTCAAACAAGGGAGAAAAATGGAAATTGAAAGAATCCACAGATCACCTCCCACATTTAATCCACAACTGACAACTTCCAGAATATTATAGCCAAATTCAAAAACTACCAGACCAAGGAAAAAATATTATATGCTGCTAAGAAGAAGTCATTCAGATACCAAGGGAACCACAGTTAGGATAACACAGGATCTGGATGCATCTACATTGAAGGACTGGAAGGCATGGAATATAATATTCTGGAAAGCAAGAGAACTGGGTCTACAACCAAGAATTAACTATCCAGAAAAACTGACTATATTCTTGTAGGGGAAAGCATGGTCATTCAACAATATTGAAGACTTCCAAGCATTCATAAAGAAAAAAAAACCAGACTTAAACAGAGAGATAACTGTCCAAACCCAGAACTCAAGAGAATCACCATAAGGTAATTAAGAGAGCAGGGGGGGGAAAAAAAAACAACCTTTTCTTCAAGGCACACGATAAGTTCAATTGACATATCCCTATAAGAAAAGAAGATATTGGTAACTCTTAAAAATTGTTATTTTCAACAAGGTAGCTAGAAGAAGTATACTTAGAGGGAACAGTGACAAACTGTATAGGATAAAATGTCAAGATCCATATATACATATATGTGCATATATGTATAAATATATATATAAAACTAGAGGTAAAAAAGGATATAATATTAAGAGAAATGGAAAAACAGACATAATGGAGTAAATTTATATCTTATAAAGAAGCGCATGGGGCAAACATGGGAGAAGACCAATACACTGGAAAGGTATAGAGATCCTGCTCTATAACCAGAGACTTATCTGAGTTGCCTAGGGTGGTCGTCGGATGTAAAGAATGAAACAGATTGGAAGTACAGCTTGTTAGCTCATAGTGCTCCAAGGTATAATGG
>NC_058130.1:561351938-561448272 GCF_016433145.1 Gracilinanus agilis | reverse complement strand
AGGGTAGCTAGAAGAAGTATACTTAGAGGGAAGAGTGACAAACTGTATAGAAAGAAATGTCTATATATATATATATATATATATATATATATATATATATATATATATATATAAACTAGAGGTAAAAAGGAATATAATATTAAGAGAAATGGGAAAAACACAAAATGGAGTAAATTTATATTTCATAAAGAAACTTGTGCGGCAAATAAGAGGAGAGGACCAATACAAAGGAAGGGTAAAGAGGTTGGAGAAAGGAAATATTTAATTCTTAAGTCCATTGAAACTAACTTAAAGAGGGAAGAACAATCAGATCCACTGGGGCACAAAATTGATTCGTGCCCTATAGAAAAGTAGAAGGGTAAGAAGCCAACTGGTGGGGAAGGAAGCAATACTAGGGAGGGAGAGGGTGGGGGTGTATCTTAAAAAGAAACTAAAAAAGAATAAGCGGGGAATAAGAGGGAGGGAGAGAAAGGGAAGTAAAATAAGGAAGGGGATTATGGGAACTGATTAAAAAGAAAACACTGGTATAGAAGGAAATAGTGAAAGAAGAAATGGGAGGACAGGGGGATAATTATAACTCTGAATGTGAATGGAATGAACTTGCTCATAAAAGAGAAGCAAATAGCAGGTTGGATTAGAAAACAAAATCTTACCATATATTGTCTACAAGAAACACAGATAAGGCAGGCAGACATACATAGAATAAAAATAAAAGGCTGGAGCAAAATCTATTGGGCTTGAATGGAGAAAAAGAAAGCAGGAGTTGCAATCATGATTTCTGACAAAGCCAAAGTAAAAATAGATCTGGTTAAAAGAGGCAGGAAAGGTAATTACATCCTGATAAAAGGCAGTATAAACAATAAAGAAATAACAGTATACAGCATGTATGCACCAAATGGTATAGCATCTAAATTTCTAAAGGAGAAATTGGCAGAGCATAAAGAGGAAATAGATATTAAAACTATACTAGTAGGAGACCTGAATCTTCCCCTATCAGATCTAGATAAATCAAACCAAAAAATAAATAAGAAAGAGATAAGAGAGGTAAATGAAATCTTAGAAAAAATAGAGTTAATAGATATATGGGGGAAAATAAAGAGGGACAAAAATAATTACACCTTCTTTTCAGCAGCACATGGAACATTCACAAAGATTGACCTTGTACTAGAGTAGTGGTTCCCAAACTTTTTTGACCTACCACCCCCTTTTCAGAAAAAATGTTACTTAGAGGTTCCTGGATATTATTTTTTTAAGTTTTAATAGCAATTAATAGGAAAGGTATATATATGAATGTTTCTACCTTTTTTATAAAATGCACCTGTAGCCATCACCACCCCCCTGGATTGCTACAGCATCCACTTTGGGAATCTCTGTACTAGAGCATAGAAACATGTCAAATAAATGCAAAAAAGCAGAAATAGGGGGCAGCTGGGTAGCTCAGTGGAGTGAGAGTCAGGCCTAGAGACAGGAGGTCCTCGGTTCAAACCCGGCCTCAGCCACTTCCCAGCTGTGTGACCCTGGGCATGTCACTTGACCCCCATTGCCCACCCTTACCAATCTTCCACCTATGAGACAATACACCGAAGTACAAGGGTTTAAAAAAAAAGCAGAAATAATAAATGAGACAATACACCGAAGTACAAGGGTTTAAAAAAAAAAGCAGAAATAATAAATGCAACCTCACTGGATCATAACGCAATAAAACTAGTTAACAGCAAGGGTTCATGGAGAGGCAAACCAAAAACTAATTGGAAATTAAATAATATGATTCTCCAAAATAAGTTAAAGAAGAAATTATAGAAACAATTAATAATTTCATTGAACAGAATGACAACAATGAGACTTGTTAGCAAAACCTATGGGATGTAGCCAAAGCAGTACTAAGGGGGAAATTAATATTACTGAGTGCACATATTAACAAATTAGGGAGGGCAAAGGTCAATAAATTGGGCATGCAATAAAAAAAACTAGAACCTGAACAAATTAAAAATATCCAGATGAAAACTAAATTTGAAGTACTAAAAATCAAAGAAGTCAATAAAATTAAAAGTAAAAGAACTATTGAATTAATAAATAAGACTAGAAGCTGGTACTTTGAGAAAACATAAAATAGACAAAGTACTAGTAAATCTAATCAAAAAAGGAAAGAAGAAAACCAAATTAATAGTATCAAAGATGAAAAGGGAAACCTCAACTCTAATGAAGAGGAAATTAAGGCAATCATTAAAAACTATTTTTCCCAGTTACGTGGCAATAAATATAGCAATCTAGATGATATGGATGAATATTTACAAAAACATAAATTGCCTAGATTAATAGCAGAAAAATAGAATATTTAAATAATCTAATATCAGAAAAAGAAATTGAACAATGTAATGGTGGGGCAACAGGGATGTTAACTATTATTATTGAATGTAACTAAATTGTTCGTGGGTTCACACTGGGTTGAAGGAGAGACAGGACCAACCAGGATAGGGAGACCAGGGTTTACTGCCAAGCTGTTAACTGACACAGGAATGGCAGTTGACCCAACAGTCACTCAGATCACTTAGGCCAGGGCCTATGGAACCAGCAGGCAAAAAGGTAAAAGTTTATAATGGTTTAATTGAGGGTAACTAAATAAAGGATGGGATAGAGGATTCTACACTTGAAACCTAAGGGCAAACCACAGGGGCAAGGGAAGGACTTGACTACACTATTCTATTGTGTAGTCAAGGCAGGGCCCAAAGGAAGCAGTACTGAAGTCACAGGGAAAGTTCCTTTAAACCTGGTTCCAGCCAAGTGTGGTCAGCTCAGCTAATGGACCTGAGGATGGCTTTCAATTGTGATCTCATGGTGAATCCAAGGATGGTCACAGGATGCCAAGAGCCAAGGTGATCCAAGGTACCCAGTTAGGGAGAGTGAGTCTGCAATGTTGTCCACCAGATCACAAACCACTTCCCCACTTGGTGCTGCTCTGCAGGTCTGTTGTCCACTGCTGAAAGCTTCCACTTCTCAGGATCCCAGGGAATCTGCATGCAGTTTTTCCCTAACTCTGAGATCTCCCGAAGTTAGCAACAGTTATGTCCCCAAACGCTAATGGAGTCTCTCTCAGAGCATAAGCCCCACTTCCTGCTCCTTCATTCCATCTTGGAATTCTCCAGCCCTTCCTGCTAGGTCCAACACTAATACTAAATTAATTGCTAAATAACCCTCACAACAGTAAGCCATCAAAGAACTCCCTAAGAAAAACATCACAAGAGCTTGATGGATTCATATGTGAATTCTATCAAACATTCAAAGAACAAATAATCCCAATACTATACAAATTTTTTGACATAATAAGCAAAGGATTTATACCAAATTCCTTTCATGACATTAATATGGTACTGATCCCAAAAGCAGCCAGACCAAAAACAGAGAAAGAAAATTATAGATCAATCCCCCTAATCAACATAGATGCAAAAATCATAAATAGAATACTAGGAAAAAGACTCCAGCAAGTGATCATGAGGGTTATCCATCATGATCAGGTGGCATTTATACCAGGAATGCAAGGATGGTTCAACATTAGGAAAGCCATCCTCATAATTGACCATATCAACAAGCTAACAAAAATCACATGATTATCTCAATAGATGCTAAAAAGCCTTTGACAAAATACAACACCCATTCCTATTGAAAACACTCGCAAGTATAAGAATAGAAAGACCTTTCCTAAAAATAATAAACAATATATATCTAAAACCATCAACAAGCATCATCTGCAACAGGAATAAATTAGAAGCCTTCCTAATAAGATCAAGTGTGAAACAAGGATGCTCACCATCACCTCTATTATTTAACATTGTACTAGAAATTCTAGCAGTAGCAATGAGAAAAGAAAAAGAAATCGAAGGTATTAAAATAGGCAATGAGAAGACCAAGCTATCACTCTTTGCAGAAGACATGATGGTCTACTTAAAAATTCCTAGACAATCAATTAAGAAGCTAGTGTAAATCATCAACAATTTTAGCAAAGTTTCAGGATACAAAATAAATGCACATAAATCATCAGCATTTCTATATATTTCCAATACATCTCATCTGCAAGAGTTAGAAAGATATATACCATTTAAAATCACCATGGACCAGTGATGGGCAAACTATTTAAAGAGGGGGCAAAAGGAAAGGGAATGTTCATGTCTCAGTCTATTTATAAGGCAACTCTTTCGAAGTTTCATTGTATTGTATCCTACTCATTGTATTCATCAGATTAGGAATAATATCCCGTGACCAGATAGAACATGTCAGGGGGCCGCATCTGGCTTCTAACCATAGTTTGTCCATCACTGCCCTAGACAATATAAAATACTTAGTAATCTATCTACCAAAACTAACCCAGGAATTATATGAACACAACTACAAAACACTCTCCAAACAATTATAACTAGATCTAAACAATTGGAAAAACATTGATTGCTCATGGGTAGTCTTACGGGGAAGCTGTATTATCTGGGTTCACAGGAAGGGAAGAAGGAGGAAGTGACAAGAAGGGCAATAGACTGGGACCTAACAACTTGGGGAAACATAATATATATACAACAAAATACAAGGATTGGGAAATCGGGATTGGTAGTTGATAACAACTGTTACCACAGATCCACCTAGCCATGGAGTCTATGAAACTAACAAATAACTGAGTAATACTGGGACAAAAGGATTTATAAACACAATTTTAATTATTAAACTTTGGTTTAAATTAGGGAAAGGGATTTCTATTCTTACAAGCTATGGGCAAGTCTCTGCATTAGGGTAGGAATTTATCTACTCTAAGCTATAGACTATATCAAGGCATAGCTGGACTATCAGAGTTGGAAATGGAATCCTCACTGCTGAGTCCTATCCAAATCCAGCAATGATACAGCTTTCCCAGATCCTCAGCCAGTAATTCCTTGAGATGGATAAGGTTAGGGAATTAAACCAATATGAGATGATCAATAGCCCAGGTCAGGTTTGATAGACTCACCCTAACTCCCCACTGACAGGTGATTTCCTTCCTTCAGGATACCAAGATACAAATTCCACTTTTTCTGAGGTCTCCTGCTGAGTCAGTTGGTTAGCAACCAATTGTACTCAGCCAACATAGAGTCCAACTCCAGGAGAGCAAGTCACTTCCTACTCCCCATTCCATTTAGAATTCCCCAGCCTTGCTTGATAAGCCTCCTAATAATACCTAATCTATTTTTTGTCATTTTATTTATATATTTTTTAAAAAATTATTTATTTCATTCAGATTTAAATATTTTATTTTTTAGAAAAATTTTCCATGGTTACATGATTCCTGTTTTTTACTTTCCCCTTCACCCTCCCCTTCAACCTTTCCCCCCATATACAACACACATTTCCACTGGTTTTAACCTCTGTGATCAGTCAATACTATTTACATATTATTGTTAGTTGCATTGGTGTGGTCAATTAGTGTCTACATCCCTAACTATGTCCTCATTAACCCATGTGTTCAAGCAGTTGTTTTACTTCTGTCCTTCCACTCCTACAGTTTTTCCTCTGAATGTGGGTAGCTTTCCTTTCAATAAATCCCTCAGAATTGTCCTGGATCATTGCATTGCTGCCAGTACAGAAGTCCATTACATTTGGTTTTACCACAGTGTATCAGTCTCTGTGTACAATGTTCTGGCTCTGCTCCTTTCACTTTGCATCAATTCCTGGAGGTCTTTCAAGTTCACATGGAATTCCTCCAGTTTATTATTCCTTTGAGCACAATAGTATTCCATCACCAGCATATACCATAATTTGTTCAGCCATTCCCCAATTGAATGGCATAGCCTCATTTTCCAGTTTTTTGCCACCACAAAAAGCACAGCTATAAATATTTTTGTACAAGTCTGTTTATCTATGATCTCTTTGGGGTAAAAACCCAGCAATGCTGTGGCTGCATCAAAGGGCAGGCAGTCTTTTAGAGCTCTTTGGCCATAGTTCCAAATTGCAATCCAGAATGGTTAGATCACTTCACAAGTCCACCAGAAATGCATTAAATGTCTCAATTTTGCCACATCCCCTCCAACATTCATTACTCTCCCCTGCTATCATTTTAGCTAATCTGTTAGGTGTGAGGTGGTACCTCAGAGTTGTTTTGATTTGCATTTCTCTAATTATTCAAGATTTAGAACACTTTCTCATGTGCTTATTGATAGTTTTGATTTCATTATCTGAAAATTGCCTATTCATGTCCCTTGCCCATTTATCAATTGGGGAATGGCTTGATTTTTTATACAACTGATTTAGTTCCTTGTATATTAGAGTAATTAGACTTCTCTCAGAGTTTTTTGTTATAAAGATTTTTCCTAGTTGTTTCCCTTCTGATTTTGGTTGCATTGTTTTTGTTTGTAAAAAACCTTTTAAATTTAATATGATTAAAATTATTTATTTTACATTTTGTAATTTTTCCAACACTTGCTTGGTTGTAAAATTTTCCCTTTCCCATAGATCTGACAAGTATACTATTCTATGTTCAACTAGTTTTCTTACAGTTTCCTTCTTTATATTCAAGTCATTAACCCATTCTGAATTTATCTTGGTATAGGGTGTGAGAAGTTGGTCTAAACCTAATCTCTCCCATATTGTTTTCCAATTTTCCCAACAGTTTTTGTCAAATAGTGGATTTTTGTCCCAAAAGTTGCTCTCTTTGGGTTTATCATACACCGTCTTGCTGACATCACTTACCCCAAGTCTATTCCACTGATCCTCCCTTCTGTCTCTTAGCCAGTACCATATAGTTTTGATGACTGTGCTTTATAGTACAGTTTAATATCTGGTACTGCTAGACCACCTTCCTTCACTTTTTTTTTCATTATTTCCCTTGATACTCTTGATCTTTTGTTCTTCCAAATGAACTTACTTATACATTTTTCTAATTCAGTAAAAAAGTTTTTTGGTAGTTTAATACATATGGCACTAAATAGGTAAATTCCTTTAGGAATTTGGATGCTATACCATTTGGTGCATACATATTGGGTGCTGTTATTTCGTCTTTGTATATACTGCCTTTTTTTCTCTATATACTGTCTTTTATCAGTATATAATTACCTTCCCTGTCTCTATTGGTCATATCTATTTTTACTTTGGCTTTGTCAGAAATCATGATCACCACTCCCGGCTTCTTTTTTTCATTTGAAGACCAAAAGATTTTGCTCAAACTCTTAAACTTGTGCATGTCGACCTGCCTCATATGTGTTTCTTATATACAACATATGGTAGGATTTTGGTTTCTAATCCACTCTGCTATTTGCTTCTGTTTTATGGGCAACTTCATCCCATTCAAATTCAGAGTTATAATTATCAGTTGTGTATTCCCCAACATTTTGATATCCCTTCCTAGTTCTTCCCCTTCTTCTTATGCTATTTCCTTTTAAACTAGTGGTTTATTTTAGACCAGTCCCCCTTGTCCTCTCCCTTGATTTACTTCCTTTTCCACTCCCTCCCTTATTATTCCCCTCTTTTTATTTTTTAAGGTCTAATGAATTCCCTCCCTCCTCTCCTCCCTTTTTTGTCCTCCCCACTACCCTGCTCCCCTTGGTTAATCCCGTCTGACTTTCTCAGTAGGGTTAGAGAGAATTCTATATCCCAATGGATATAGCTACTCTTCCCTCTCGGGGTTAATTCTGCTGAGAGTAAGGTTTAAATATTACCTCTTAATGCTCTCTTCTTCTCCTTCTTATGATAGTATTCATCCCCTCCCCTTCCCATGTTCTCTTTGTGTGGTATAGAATATCCTATTTTTCTGATTCATTCAAGTTTCTCTTGGTGCCATCTGCTATTCATCCCCCTTTTTTCCCCACCCTGTCTCATCTTAGACCATTTAGTGCTTGAACCTCTCCCTATGAATAATTCTTCTAATTACTATAATAGTGAATACAGTTTTTGAAAGTTACACAAAACATTTATCCATATAGGAATATAAGTAATTTGATCTTATTAAGGCCCTTAAAGAGGCAAATTTAAAAATAAGAGTTTTCTTTCTTTCCCCTCTGTTTCTTATTTACCTTTTCATCTTTCTCTTGGTTTTTGTGGTTGGATATCAAACTTTCCATTTAGTACTGGTCTTTTCTGTGCAAATACTTGGAAATCTTCTATCTTGTTGAATGTCCATACTTTCCTCTAGAAGTATATAGTCAGTTTTGATGGGTAGGCGATCCTTGATTGTAGACCCAGTTCTCTTGCCTTTCTGAATATCATATTCCAAGCCTTGTGGTATTTTAGTGGGAAGATTGCCAGATCTTATGTGATCCTGATTGGTGATCCTTGATATCTGAATTGTCTCTTTCTGGCTTCTTGTAAAAATTTTTTCTTTTACTTGGAAGCTCTTGAATTTGGCTGTTATATTCCTGTGGGTTGTCATTTCATGGTCTAGTGTCGAAGGTGATCTATGAATCCTTTCAATGTCTATATTGTGCTCTTGTTTTTCAGTTTTGCTGAATAATTTCTTTTAGTATGGAGTCCAAATTTCTATTAATTTCTGCTTTTTCAGGAAGACAAATGATTCTTAAATTGTCTCTTCTAGACCTCTTTTCTTTATCTGTCAATTTCTCAGCGAGATATTTCATGTTTCCTTCTATTTTATCAGTCTTTTGACTTTGCTTTATTTGTTCTTGCTGCCTCAAGAGATCATTGGCTTCTACTTGCCTATTTCTGGTCTTTAGAGACTGGTTTTCTAATATAATCTTATGATTTTTCTTTTCAGTTTGGTCTATCCTGTTTTCCAACTATTTAATTTTGGTTTCCAGTTAGGAGTTTCTGTCTTTTAACCTGTTAATTTCCTTTTGTGCTATTTTCTCATTTATCTTGCCAAATCTCTCCCATCTTTCTCATGATCTCAGATTTGAAATCTTCAAGAGCTTGTGACCAATTTTCATTTTTTGGGAAGGTTTGGATGTGATTACTCATTTGTTCTCCTCTGCTGTTTGCTCTTTTGTCTGGATTTTTTCTGTGTAAAAGTTGTCAAGTGTTAAAGATTTCTTCTTGCATTTTCTCCTTTGGGGTTCTTGTACCTGGCTTGCCATTATTATTATTATTTCTTTCTCAGTCAGAAGTCTGGGTGAGGCAGACAGGCTCTCAGCCTATGGAGCTGTGGAGCAGTTTTCACCTGAGTCAGAGAGCCATGCACCCTCTCAGTTTTATCCTCACACCTAGAGTCAGTCTGCACTCTCCAGGCTCCTGATGTCTCAAGACAAATTGTTCTCAGCGTCAAGCCTCCTGGTTGTCCCCTTGCTTGCTCCTCTGTCTGTAGCTCCTTTAGCAGTCTCAAGGAGCTGCTTCCACAGTCATTCACCCCTCTGTACTAGCTCCCCTCACAAGTTCTTCACCTCCTCTCAGGGTCCTCTTCTGTGCCTGCATCCATGCCTACATCCAAGCCTATGCTCAAGGTCTGTGTTCAAAGTCTGGTTCTTTAACCTCTTGGGGTCTTAAGTCTTGCTGCTCTCAGGAGCAGGCCCTTGTGATACCACCTAGCTACCAAGAACTTAATGAATTCCCCAAACTTGCTCTATCTCTTGTGGGCTGGCTTTGGCCCTGTAAGGGGTCTGGGGAGGAGGGAGTTGCTCATCTCATGTTTTAGTGAGAGCTATTTCACCCCTTATAGAATAGAAATGCCCCAATTCCACATACCTTCAACTCTGAGCCCAACTGTGGGGTCCCTTCGTTCATCTGGGTTTGTTTTTATGTCCTCTTGAGGAGTCCTGTATGTGTGGGTTAGGAGAAGTTAAGCAGCTGCTTTTTACTCTGCCACCATCTTAACCCAGAAGAGAATATAATACCTAATCTTAAATATTTATACACTACCTTTTAATTTATCTACAACAGTTGGATGAGCTAACATAATAAAAATGACCATTCTGCCCAAATTTATTCACTTATTTAGTACCATACCTATCAAACTACGAAGAAACATTTTTACTGAATTAGAAAAAAACTATAAGAAAGTTCATTTAGAAGAACAAAAGTTCAAAAATATCAAGGGAAATAATGAAAAAAAATGTGAAGGAAAGAGGCCTAGCAGTACCAGATATTAAACTGTACTATAAAGCAGTAGTCATCAAAACAAAATGGCACTGGCAAAAAGACAGAAGGGTGGATCAGTAGAATAGACTTGGGGTAAGTGATATCAGCAAGACAATCTATGGTAAGCCCAAAGAGCCCAACTTTTGGGACAAAAATCCACTATTTGACAAAAACTGTCGGGAAAATTGGAAAACAATATGGAAGAGATTAGGTTTAGATCAATATCTCATACCCTACACCAAGATAAATTCAGAATGGGTGAATGACTTGAATATAAAGAAGGAAATTATAAATAAATTAGGTGAACACACAATAGTATACTTGTCAGATCTAAGGGAAAGAAAAGATTTTAGAACCAAGCTAGAGTTAGAAAAAATTACAAAATGTATAAATCATTTTGATTACATTTTATTAAAAAGTTTTTATACAAACAAAAATAATGCAATTAAAATCAGAAGGGAAACAAACTGGGAAAAATCTTTATAACAAAAAACTCTGACAGAGGTCTAATTACTCCAATATACAAGGAACTAAATCAGTTGTATAAAAATCAAGCCATTCTCCAATTGGTAAATGGGCAAGGGACATGAATAGGCAATTTTCAGATAAAGAAATCAAAACTATCGATAAGCACATGAGAAAGTGTTCTAAATCTCTTATAATCAGAGAAATGCAAATCAAAATCTGAGGAACCACCTTACTCCTAGCAGATTGTCTAAAATGACAGCAGGGGAAAGTAATAAATGTTGGAGGGGATGTGGCAAAATTAGGACATTAATAAACTGCTAGTGGAGTTGTGAACTGATCCAACCATTCTGGATGGCAATTTGGAACTATGCTCAAAGGGCTTTAAAAGACTATCTGCCTTTCGATCCAGCCATATCACTGCTTGGTTTATATCCCAAAGATAATAAGGGAAAAGACTTGTACAAAAATATTTATAGTCGTACTCTTTGTGTTGGCAAAAAATTGGAAAACGAGGGATTGTCCTTCAATTGGGGAATGGCTGAAAAAATTGTGGTATCTGCTGGTGATGGAATACTATTCTGCTCAAAGGAATAATGAACTGGAGGAATTCCATGTGAACTGGAATGACCTCTAGGAATTGATGCAGAGCGAAAGGAGCAGAGCTAGCAGAACATTATACATAGAGACTATTACACTGTGGTAAAATCGAATGCAATGGATTTCTGTACTAGCAGCAATGCAATGATCCAGGACAATTTTGAGGGACTTATGAAAAAGAACACTATCCATCTTCAGAGGAAGAACTACAGGAATGGAAATACAGAAGAAAAACAACTGCTTGAACACATGGGTTGATGCAGACATGATTTGCAATATAGACTCAAATGACCACCTCAAGACCAAACAAGAATTTGAAGCTACCAATCTAAAAGAAAAGAAGGCACACAGGGGGTAGCTGGGTAGCTCAGTGGATTGAAGGTCAGGCCTAGAGATGGGAGGTCATATGTTCAAATCTGACCTTAGACACTTCCCAGCTGTGTGACCCTGGGAAAGTCATTTTGTAAGGATTAAAAATGATAAAGGCTGGTATTATGAGGGAAAATAATAATTTAATTAAAGCCATGATAGTAAAATAAATTAGACCACGGGCCTGTAAAAATTCGAATTGCCGCCAGTCCCCATCTTGTCTATGTAGCCAAAGAGGTTGTCTCAAGCCAGACCTCCAAATTTAAGCTGCACTATACGTTGGTTGCTATTGTCTTACTTTAATCACGTCAGAAACCAGAAACCCATTTGATCACAGAAAATGTAGTTTCAAAGTCCCCCACATGTCCACAGGAAGTCTGTGAAATACTTTTAAATGGGACCTCCCTGAATTCCAAGCAACACATTTCCCCCTGAGATCTGGCAAAAAAAAGGATTGGTTCTTTTTCTTTGCTGGATCTGTGAACATAGTGTTGTTTTTAAAAATGATGAAGGCCGAGATTAAATAACACAATAGTCAACTTCTAAATTGCAGGAATTGGGGGATAAAAGAAAAGGATAAAACTAGCTGCATTGACAAAAAAAGCCAATTTGGGGCAGTCCCCTATTGGCATAAGAGTGTACATTCAAAACAAATGCATTCAATTCATTCAACTCCCCACGGTTCAAATCAACTGCACCCAAAGTTCAATTTTGATCTTCATGGTCCAGTGAAGGCTCTTCAGGCATCTTCATGGTGCCTCCACCAAACAGGTTCGTTGTCTGGATTCTGGGGAGATGGAAAAATCCTTATCCTGAAATTACTCTCAAAAGAATTTAAACTTTACATTATAGATTATAAAATATACATTTTGTTCCAAGAATTATACAATTTGAGCCCCATTGCCTACCCTTACCACTCTTCTGCCTTGGAGCCAATATACAGTATTGACTCCAAGACAGAAGGTAAGGTTTTTAAAAAAAAGAAAAGAAGGCACAGAATATAGTATTTAGAAATCAAAATGGCTACTATTACAACCAAGAATAACCTATTCGGCAAAACTAAGTATAGGGGCAGCTGGATAGCTCAATGGATTGAGAGCCAGGCCTACAGACTGGAGGTCCTAGGTTCAAATCCGGCCTCAGACACTTCCCAGCTGTGTGACCCTGGACAAGTTACTTGACCCCCATTGCCCACCCTTACCATTCTTCCACCAAGAAGCCAATATATAGAAGTTAAGGGTTTTAAAAAAAACTAAGTATAATTCCACAACAGTATGGTCAGGATGGATATTTATTTTAAAAAAGAAATTTTCAGGCATTCTGATAAAAAGACAAGAGCTGAATAGAAAATTTGACATTCAAACATAAGACTCAAAAAATGTTAAATATAAGTAAGAAAGCATAAGGGTTAAACAGTTACCATTCTCAATGGGAAGATATTTAACTACTAAGATCTTTATCATTGATTATGATCTGTTAGAATCTACTCAAAAATAATACATGGGTGTGGTTATATTATGTTGGGATGATCTCAAAAGGCAAATGAAAGAATGAGAAGGAGAATAGGGAGAAGGGGAAAGTAAAAGAAAAGTGAGGGATTTGTTTATATAAAAAAGGCACACAAGAATATTTTTACAATAGAAATGAAAATGAGGGTGACAGTCACTCATATAAACAGATAGGTAGATAGGTAGATAGATAGAATGATAGATAGATAGATAGATAGATAGATCTCATAGTTATTGATCAGAACAGTGAATATGAATGGGATGAACTCACCTATAAAATGGAAGAGGATATAAAAATGCATTAGAAACCAGAGTCCAGCAATATGTTGTTTACAAGAAACACTTGAAATAAAAAGACATACATAGAGTTAAAATAAGGGGCTGGATGAGACCATTATGTTTCACCTGAAGTAAAAAAAAATTAAAAAAAAATTCTAAAGTACCAATCATGATATCAGAAAAAGTATATTAATAGAAGAAATCAAATCTATCAATAGTTATATGAAAACATGTGCAAAATCATTATTGATTAGATTAATATGAATTAAAACAATTCTGAGGTACCACCTTACATCTCTCAAAGTGTCTAACATAATAGAAAAGGAAAATCATAAAAGTTAGATGGGTTATAGGAAAAGAGGGATAATGCATCTAACTATTCTAGAGAATAATTTGGAACTATGCCCAAAGAGTTTTAAAACTGTGCAAATCCTTTCACCCAGTCACATGACTTTTAGGTCTGTACCTCAAAGAAAATTGAAAAGGATTTATGTGTACTAAAATACTTAAATCAGCTCTTTTAATGGTGGCAAAGAATTGAAATTGAGGGTTTGTCCATCAATTAGGGAATGGTTTAGCAAGTTGGTGTAATGGGATGGAATACAATTGTACAGTAAGAAATTTTGGAAGGTATATTTTCAAAAAAATTTTAAAAATCTAGAAAAACTAATTCAAAACAAAATGAACAAGGCAATTTTATACAGAATAATAGCAATATTGTAATAATAATCAACTGTGAGTGACTTAGATACTCTGATGAATAAAATGGTCCAAGACTATTCCAAGGGACTTGTGATGAAAATTATTCTACACTCCCAGAGTGAGAACTTAATGAACTCTGAATATAGATTGAAACATCTTTATGAAATATTTTTCTTGCAACAGGGCTAAGGTGGAAATACATTTACCCTTAATTCAGATATATGCTGGGTATCATATTTCTTTCCTTTTCATTTGGTGGAGGAGGGATTGAAGGGAGGGACAGAATTTGAAACTATAAACTTTTTTAATTAAAAAAAAGGTTTTAATAAATCTGATGTTTCTCTTACATGAGTAGTCAACTCTAGTGATTCAAATGACAATCAAACCACAACTCATTTTGTGCTATGCACTCTCATTTTCTCCTCTCCCTGGGGGAAGGAAGTGTCTAGCAATAGTACTGAGGACCTTCCTCAAACACTTGGCATTTTATGGACACTGATGTAACTCACAGATTATCCATCTATTATTATTTGCTTTTACTATATGACCTGTTCATATTCTTTTCTGGTCATATATGTCTATGATGATAGCATTTGGGGACATTTTTTGCATTCAATTATTTATTGGCTAGATGTTGTAACATATTCACACCCACCATCAATCTCTCCATAACCTTTTGGGTGACTTGTAACTATATTTCTTTAGAGATTGGTATATTCCATAACTTGTAAGGACATGGTATCACCAAAAAGAAGTCTGTGATTTCTTTAGTATGGGAATCCCTACAGGTGAGGAAACAACTTTTACTAATACAAATTGGCAACTTCTCTAACATTTATAGTTTTAGAGTTGACTAGAGCACTGGAAAATCCAATTACTTGCACAGGACCATATAGTCAACCAGAGGAAGGTCTTAAAAATAGGTCTTTGATGCTTCCAGGCTATTCTTATTATAGCAATATAAAAAATAGGTGTTAAATAGGACTTCTAGAGCAGGAAAATGCTTAAAGTCATGAAAAATTCTTTAAATGCCCAATGGCAATCTATCCCAGTCTTAAACTATTCCACTTCTTACTCAATTCTGACCAATTTGTTGTCTAAAATGTCTATCAAAAATAAAGGACCAGCCCAATAGTCTGTCTACCCAACTGCATATGATAAACTGAAAAATAGAAATTCTTCAATCCCTCGATGTTCCTTTGTGAATTTTTAGGCTGAATTTTTATGAGCAAATATTTATCCTATTTATGAGGCACTATGATGTCCCATGGCTTGATACAATCAGCAAATTACTGGCCAGTAAAAGGAACATCTGGAGGGTCCAGTGATCTAATAGGAATATCTTTTCCATTCAGAAGTTGATTTAGATATCCTTCATGGAAAAGAGCAAACACTTTTAGTTGATGTATATTTTCATGTTTATGCTTCTATTGATATTAATAAAGGATTATTGAACCAAGGTGTATCAGCTATTGGATTGTCAAAGAAATCTATAAGTTTATTATCTTTGGAAGTCATTTCATTGTAAGATAGGCTTAAAGGCAGCATTTTATTCTTCAATCCCCTCCCACAAATGTGCTTAGTCTGCAAACAAGGACAGTGACATCTTTTATTTTCCTCACCTTTTAGTCAGTTGAATGATGGCAAAGACCTGACCTGCTGTAGAATGTCTTTTATGAAGCGTGACTGTTCCCTTCTCATTTGTTAAGAAGAAAACTTAATAAATGTTCTGACTGGAGCATTACTTTTTCATTGTCTCATTTTTCTGTGGATTTTTTTTAAATCATCTAGACCAAAATGTTCCCCCATTACTCTGAATAACCAAGAGCTGCCTGTACTAAGAAATATGTCAAGGTGTTTTTCTTCATTAGTATTTAGCCCACACTATATTTCTCCTTGGTCTTTGTGCCTCTTGTGCTTTCTGTGTCTGAGCTGAAAATAATGACTTCCAACAAAGAGTAAAAAGCATTTCACTACTAGATTTTGATTGAAGTCCTTACTCTAATAACAGCCTTTAAAGGCATATATTAAACAATCCTTCTGAATACAATACAGGAGCCTAATTTATTGCTTGAGTTGGGCTTAAATATCACATTTTAGAAGAAATGTGATGAATTGAGCCTGCAGAAAAAAATGAGGGAAAGTAACAATCGAGTCAAATCTTTGTGGCCAATAGTTGATGTTTAACTTCATTCAGGTGGTGCAGTGGATAGACCAATAGATATTGATTAAGGAAGAACTCAAGTCAAATCTGGCCTCAAACACTTATTAACTGTAGCAAGTCATCATTAATCTCTGTATGCTTCAGTTTCCTAATGTACGAAATAAGAATATAATAGAATCTACCCACCATGGTTGTTGCGAGGATAAAAAATAATATTGTAAAATGTTTTGCAAAACTTAAGACAGTACATGAGTATTAGCCAAAATTCACTTAATAAGCATTTACTAAATGCCTACTATTTGCAAGGTGCTATGTGCCAGGAACTAGCAAAAGAAAGATAAAAATGAAATTATTCCTATTTCAAAGTGTAAACAGTCTACTGGGAAGAGGATGGTAATGGTAGTATAATAAACATGTGCACAAGTAAATAAAAAAAGATAAGCAGAATAAAACAAAAATTAATTTGGAAGGCCTGAAAGGAAGGTACTAACTAAAACTGGGGAGTATCAGGAAAGGTTACATGGATGAGGTGATATAGGAATTTAGTCATAAAAGAATTTAATGTTCCAAGAGAAAGATGTGAATGAAGAATATATTTCTGTTGTGGGATATAAAGTCACAAATACAGGAAATGGAATGAAATATATGAGGATGAGCTTAATAAGTAATTTTGGCTGGAATATACAAAGTGTTAGATGGAGCAAAGTGAGATTAGTCTTGAAAGACAGAATGGAACCCAGTTTGTGAAGTATTTAAATACCAGACATAGAACTTTCATTTGATTCCAAAGTGACTAAAATGAAGAACTAGGTAAGCTTCTTGAGTAGAAGAGTTATCATGGTTAGGCCTATGCTTCAGTAATAACCTTTCGTTAGTTATGTGGAGGATAAACTGAAGTAGGAAAATAAAAATTTGAGTCAGAAGGCAAACTAGAAAAATATTCCAGTAAAAAAAATATCTAGGTGAGAGATGATGAGCACCAGAATTAGGAATGCAGAAAGAAGGGACAAAAATGTGAGAGATGCATGTCAAATTCAAAAAGAAACCAAGGGCATAAGCCACAAAGTGATTTAAAAATGATATATTTACCTTTTTCTATGTTTTACTGTATTTTAACTTATTTTGTTACAAACATTTCCTAATTAGATTTTATTCTGGTTCTGGTAGGACTAGAGAGTTGTCACTGACCAAGAGTCTGAAAGACGTAAGAATTACAGATGTAAGAATTGAGTCTAAATTGGACCCAAAGATATGAAAAAGTAAATTGGGAGATCTAATAGTTCCTCAGGCCTTTCATATCAGTGCAAATGAACTGCAGTTTCATCATAGGAACATTCCTTCTACTAGTAAAGTTCCAACCAATTATGCCTTTGCATCTTGTTCAATGTTTGTCCATGTCATTTCATGAATCTTTCTCAAAGGATTCACTCAGTAGGCTTGAAGCCTTCCTAATGCAGTACTTCACATTTTCAAGATATGGACAACTTAATTTATTGGAAGGCTTAAGCTATCAATTCTTTGCACTACCTCATCATCTCCCCTTCTTTTTCTAAAAACCCTTTTCCTTAATCATTTACCTCACACTAGTTTCTTGAGCAGTTTATTATTGAGAAATAAATATTGAAATATACAGATTGTTTGTTTCCAGTGTGTATTTTCTCTCCATTTTACTTTAAGTCACCTAGGAGGCTATACTTTTCTGATATCTGAAACCATAAAGCAACAAAGATGAAAAATATCTATTGTCCAATTTTCAAATTTTTAAGATGGCTAATTCATTGAGTTAGTATATTAGTACTTATCAAACTTGAAAACCTCTCATTAATTCTTTTTAATTCTTTAAATGCCCTTTATTTCTTCAGAGAATAGAAAAATGAAAGGAGGAACTATTAAAAGGGAATTTGTCAATATCAACTGATCAATAGCTTTAATTCAGAAAGCCTCTTGTTTATCTAGTTAACATTTGGTAATATTAATAACACAGAAGTCTAAAGAACAGAAAATGGATGGATCACATCAATATGTTTACTTGAACTAGTGAAATTCTTAATTAAAGTAGTTTCTTGTTTCAAAGGTAAAATTTGAAGAGAAAAAAGAAAAATGCATTTCTAGTGAATTTACAAGGTGATTGATGATACTTTTCCCCCACCATCTATTAGTTTCTTAAATCAAGGAGTAGAGACTGATTTTTTTCTCTTGCAGTATTTTTCCAGAACTCAGTGAAAAATGGAAATACATATGTTTCATTGCCTACATAAGTGCCACACTTCATCCTGTCACTATACAAATTCACAGAAAGAGTATTCCTCTAAAAGTTTATCAAATTAGTGAAAAAACTCCTTTCTGATTATTGGAAACATGTTGATAAGATAGGTCAACATGTAAGCACCTACATAGGAACCAAAGCATATGATCATTTAAGCCCTTTTGAAGTATCTAGAACTCTGGCCTTTTAGGTGTCACTTGAAGATTTGCAAAGTTAACTTTGACCTCCAAAGTACCATTACTCTCAGTTGTCACTGACCATTACAGACATGAATCCCTTTGCTCCAGTCTTCCTTATGTTTGAAATCATTGTGCTAAGTGGAAGTTCCATTACTGAGCCTTCTGAACCTTAGGATGCTCTCTATTTCACTTTCTTTTTATCCCTCTTTCCTCATCTGATCGTCCTTTCACTCTGCTCTCTTTTTTCTCTCCCTTTTAAAACTTCCTTTCCAGGTTACAATCTCTTCTCAACCTTCCACTAAGAATGAGAAAAATAAATAAATGATTAACTGAAAAAATATAAAATCTCAAAAAAAATTGGGGTGGTACTGTCCAGTGTGTATGTATATACATATGTGTATTTATATGTGTAACTGTTGGTGTTAAAACATCTAATTCTGGTCTCTTTATATGTGTAACTGTTGGTGTTAAAACATCTAATTCTAGTCTCTTTTTTTGGTCCATTTGTTTTTGAATTAGTAGGGGTGGGAGGGAGGTTTTATACATTAGGAATTTAGAAACACTTCAGAAACTTGTATGTATATACTATATTGGAAAATAAGTCTTATTATACTAGTTTAGAGATAAGAAGTAGAGAAGCTGGCTAAGAAAGTTTGGCTTTAACTCCTGCTACAAAACATTGTGTAAAACATAGGGAGTTTTATCAATTTTGTCTCTAGGGCTGTTCTATATAAGCACTAGACCAAGAGGAGATTTGCATATCTCACCATATGAAATGTTATTTGGACATTTACCATTGCAGGCAAAAATTTATATGACAGTTTATGTATCTATGCTTGGAGGAGATCTTGCACTTGCTGAATACATCACAGAGTTACAAAGCAAGGTTGGAGAATTACAAGAAATGGGAATTTTAACTCAAGGGGATCTGTTAGATTATGCAATCCACATGATAAAACCTGGAGATTCAGTTTATATCAAAAACTTTAATAGAACTAGCCCAACACAACCATTATGGGTAGGGTCTTTCCAAGTTTTTTTGACAGCACCTTCAGCTATTCATGTATTTGAGAAAGAATTGTGGCTTCATTGCTTGCATGTGAAAAAAGTAACAGCAGCAGAAGAGATTACATCAGACAACACGGCTACAGTCAAAAAGACATCAGAAGAAATTATTCAAGAAGAAGAACAATAACTTGGAGACAGAGATTAATAGAAAATCAATAGATCAACAGAAAAATAGAAGATGACAGCGGAAAGGACCATTGAACTATAACAAAGACATTGCAGAAAAAATCAACACAGAGAAGAGGAATACAGATTGATTATGGACATGAACTATAAGATTTTTTGCACCATTCTAACTTTACACACTTTCACTATAGTTGCAAACAACATAGTAACAGCACAAAGACAGAAGACAATAGCAGAGTAGGTAACTTTAAAGATTTGGTAAGTGTTCACTACAAAATAACATATACATATAGGACGCATTTATCACAAAACCTGCAATATCATAACCAGGTGATGAATATTCGCTGAAATAGATGAATACACATAAATCACCTTGGGAAGATAATAATGATTATTTACACTAAATTAGTACAATCTTCATCTCACAGAAAGACGTTAGGTGTTCCTAGGAGATAATATCAGGAGAACCTACATATCTTTCTAAAGAAAATCTTTAAGGTTTTCTGAGATTATCTTAAGGGGGGAAGTTTATTTTCCTCCTGCAAAACGTAAATAGTTTGTAAATACTATGTACATAGTCTATAATATAATTTGTACATAACATTCACATAGGTATAAAAATTGTACAGATCTATATATTTATATAGATGTGTATATAGTTAAATTGTTGCAAAGTTTTGATTTTATTAGTATAGTAAGTTCATATTAAGTTTTAATGTAGTTAGTTTTGGTTTTCTGTATTAGTGACAGGATGAGGTCTTAGCATAGTAAAAAGTTTCATTTAAATTATTCAAATAGGATTTGTAAGATGCAGTTTGCATGAGTTTTACATAGTTATTTTAGATAGACTTTAGTTTTTGTAAAACATAAGTTAAATTGTTTTTTGTAACTGTATTTTATTTTTTCAAAAGTTTGCATTTTGTATTTTGCATTTTCTACAATTGTATGTTTTGCACTTGCATTTGTGCAAATATGTATTCATTGTTTTCACTGAAATTTTTTCTTTAATTTATATCCCTAGTGTAGGTTTTCATAGATAAGATATAGCAATAAGAATAGGATAAAATAAGTGAAAGATTAAGACTATTTGGGGAGGATATAATAATAATAATGTTAGGTATACCTTTAGAATTATATAGAATAGCTAGCATACAGGAGAGACTTTTTTATCTCTCCATATGCTCGAAGGTGGGAAATTATAAGGATGATATTAGAAAATAAGTCTTGTTACATTAGTTTAGAGATAAGAAGTAAAGAAGCTGGCTTGAGAAAGAATTAGAGTTTCAAACAGAGCTGAGACAGTGTCAATTTCAAGTCTAACAGTTTTTTTCTGTGACAGTTACTCTCTCTGGAAGTGGGAGTTGATCTCTGGCAGTTGGCAGAGTCACGCAGAGAGACTTTCTCTCTGACGGCTTGGAGGAGGTAAATAATGTTAGTTAAATAATAGTGTTAGTTCATTTAGAATAGTAAATTTTGGGTTAATCAAATCAGGAAGGATTTGTGTAGCCTGTGAAAACAGAAGTGGTTCCTTGAGGACCCAGAGAGTTTTATTTGGGTGGGGTTAGAATCCCTTAGAGTTGGAAATCTTTTTTATCGTTATATAGTTCAATAAATATTTTATTTTTCATAACAAGAGCCTTTTTAGCATCCTTGTGCCTGGCCCTGAAGGGAAGTTCATTTAAAACTTAAAATTTTAAAGTTCATTTAAAAATTGTTTTCCAAATTCTCTCCTTCCTTTTCTCCCTAGCTTCTCCTTGAGAAGTCAGGTAATATGATATCAATTATACATGTGAGGTTGATGTTTGCAAAACATATTTCTGTATAAGCCATGTTATGGGGGGGGAGCAAGAAAAAAGTGAAAATCTGCACTCAGAGTTCATCACTTCTTTCTCTAGAAGTGGAGAGGATTTTTCATCATGAGTCCTTCAGAATTGTCTTGGATTGCTGTATTGATCAGACTAGCTAAGTCTTTCACAGTTAATCATTTCACAGTTGAAAATTGATGTTACTATATGCAATTCTCTCCTGGTTCTGCTCACTTCACTTTTGATCATTTCATGTAGTTCTTTTTAGGTTTCTCTAAAAACATCCCCCTCATCATTTCTTATCCCATAATAGTATTCCATCACAATCATATACATAATGTCATCCCCCAATTGATGGGCATTGCCTCATTTTCCAATTCTTTGACATCACAAACAGAGCTGCTATACATATTTTTGTACAAATAGGACCTTTTCCTTTTTTCTCTATCTCTTTCAGATACAAATCTAATAGTAGGCTTGTTAGGTCAAAGAGTAATCTCTTTACTATCAACCTAGCCTGGGAGAAGCAACTTTTGGTATGCGCCAAGTCAAGGAGAGGCTTAAAATGTCCAACACTCCTCATTCTGGAAACTTAACCACTACCTGGAAAAGATGAGTCATTACAAGCATTAATTCAGCTGGGAAACTTCTAGAACTAAATTCCATTTGCCTATTTAATTATTTGTCTGCTTCCTTCCTTACTCATCCCTTTATTCATTCAATAATTCATTCATTTGCTTATTGTTCATTTATTTAGTCTTACATTTTTTACCTACTTATTTAGGTTCAGATTTCTAATTTGGTAAGCCTTAGGAACTCCCAGTAACTAAACACTGGACATCTAATCAAGAAGGCCTGAGCTTAAATCTGACCTCAGACACTTTCTAGATGAATAACAAGTCATTTATTCTCCATCTGCCTAAGTTCTTTCAACTATATATTGGGATAATTATAGCACCCACTTCCAAGAGGCATGATAAAAATCAAAATGAGATGATATTTGTAAAATGCCCTGCAAACTTTAAAGTTCTAACTCTTGTTCTTCTATGATTTTGCAGCTTATGGGAATGATATAAGAAAAGTCCTATTCAATTCCAGCCCAGTAATTAGTTTGAAGAGGTAGTAATGGACAGTTATATGTCTTCTAATACTGTAAATAAATTTATTAAATTGGAATAGAATGACCACTTGGAGTCCATTGTTATTTTGTGAAAACAGAAACCAAGTGATTTTGGACTCATTTGAAATTTAGGTGTTCATCTCATTTCCTTCTCACTTAATAGTTTACCCACCTGATGCTTTTAATAAAGGATAGAAGAAAAACGTGCTTAAAGGATTTTAAAATATATTAAATTTAAAATAATTTAATTGACAATTTCCTTGACAAAAATTCTCATTTTTAAAATATCAGAATTGATTACTGATGATCTACTGCAAGCATTTGGGTGAGGTCCTCCCTTTCTACTCTATAGTTTCACTATATTTTCCCATCTCTATTATCTAGCATCAACTCCAGAATCAAATGGTCTGTATCTTTATCCTGCAAAGTTTAATTATTTAATTCTCTTCACATCATCTCATCATCCCCTACCTACTTTCTTTAAATAATTCAATAATCTCCAATTTAATTGAATCAAATACAAATCCATTGATACCTAGCAGATGGAAAAGTGTTGAAATATCTCCCACTGTGAATATCTTCTAATTAAAAAGGAGTTTGCCAGAGCTAAATTATATTGCCCAATTTTCAGTGGGCAATGATTAAAAAATAATCTTTCAAGCAATCTCACCGGCAGCTACATTATTATCTGCTGATAAAAGGTTAGCACTCCTAAAATAGTGATATTGGTGATCAGGGGAGCTTAGTAACTAAATAAGCCATTAGAGAATCTACATCATTTAAATAAAACTCCCTAGCATTGTTCTTGAATGGGAGTTGCTCTGTTTGAAGCAATTTTATCTATTATCACATAGCCCTAGGCTTCCACAAATCCAACTCTTCAATTGATTAGAGCTCAACCTGATAGAAACCAGTCCAAAAAAATGTTCAGGCCCAATCTCTTGACACTGTTTCCAAACCACATAATTCACTACAGCATCTTATTTCAACACTATAGTTCTTAAGTTATATTTGAGTTTTTTAATGCCTTATTTAGTACCATACTACATCAAATGCCATTTCTTTCAGTACATAGATTTTCCATCCAGCCTTCACCCAAAGTTTTCTGAAAGCCAGATGGGACTGACAAAAAATTCGAAATATGCCAAAAGAGAATGGATAAAGATGTAAAATCATAAAGAAAGAAGGGATTTTTAGAGTTCATCTAGTCCAATTAAGGGAATTCTTGTAAAAAAATCATGAATCAGCTTTCAAAAAAATTACAGAAAACACAATTTGCAGTTTAATCCGCATTATTAACATTTTTCTCCATCATTTCCTTAAATCTAGATAATTATCAAAACAATAAATCAACTCCTAATTTGTAGTTTTACAGATTTCTGAGGTGTAAATGGGCACTCTAAAAATTGAACTCTTAGCTCTCAGAAAATGGGAGCTAACTCAATCACACCTCTGTGTACAGCCCTCTTATTTTATAGAGAAGGAAATTTAGATGCAGAAAAAGGAAGCAGTGGGTCAAAAGCCACACAATCAATGAGTAGTAGAACCTGTATTAGAATTTCATTCTCTGATCTCATATCCCAGAACACTTCTGTATCGTGTGCATTTGCCCATGATTTACTTACTGTTTGTAATCATAAAGTGACAAAAAAAATTTCAATCAACCAATTAATGACCACTTATTAAATGCCTATTATGTACAAACACTGTGCTAAGTACTGGGAACAAAATAGAGGCAAAAAACAGTCTCTGCACTCAAGGAGTTTACAATCTAATGGGGAGACAACTAGCAAATCAATATTTGCAAAGCAAACTATCTACAAGATAAAGAGGAAATAATTAACAGAGGGGAGGCACTGGAAGGTAGAGAGTTTGGGAGGGCTTCCTTTGGAAGGGGGGATTTTGGTTGAGACTTAAGAGAAGTCAGAGAGGTCAGCAGTCAGTGTGCAGGAAGAATATCCCAGGCATGGAGAACAGTCAGAGAGAATAATGGAAGCACAGAGATGCAATGTCTCATTCATGGAGCAGCCCAAAGGGAATTTTGGGAAGTAAGATATAAGAAAATTGGAAAGATAGAAGAGGGGGGTAGATTGTGAAGGGCTTTGAATGTCAAACAAAGCCTTATGTATTTGCTCCTGGAGTTAATAGGAAATCGCTTGAGTTCTTTGAATAGGGGAATGTCTTAATTAAATCTGCCTTTTAGGAAAATCACTTTAGCGACTGAATGAAGGATAGACTGGAGTAGGGAGACACTGGAGGCAGGCAGACCCAACAGCAATCTATTGCAATAATCAAACCATGAGGTGATGAGGGCTTGTACAAGCAGTGTCAGAGAAGGGAAAGGAAAGGATTCAAAAAACTGAAATCCACATTGTGATTTATTTATATTGTACATAAATTTATAAATATATTTATCTATTCTAACAGAATATAAGTTCCTCGAGCGTAAAAATACTTTCTTTTTTGTTTTTGAGACCTTAGGCAAACCATTTAACCTCTGTTTGCATTAATCCATTAAGGAAAGAAAAGGAAAACTACTCCAGTATCTTTGCTAAGAAATCCCCTTGGACAATATGGTCCATGGAGTCATAAAGGGGCAGACAACTGAATGACTAAACAAGAATACATGTTAACACATGTATAATATAAACAAATATATATGTATTTGTTGTTCTTGTTGTTTAGACAGATATTAGTATATATACATATATATTTGTCTATATCTATAGATATGTAGAGATACAGTGATTATATCTATAAATACTGTATGGATATATGCAGATATATATGCATATGTGTATATACACAAGTAAATATGCATGTATATAAATTATATATGTATATATGTGAAGAAAGAGAGAGGTAGCTAGGTGGATAGAGCACAGCCCTGGAGTCAGGAAGGGTTGAGTTCAAATCCAATTTAAGACACACTTACTTCTCTGATCTTGGGCAATTCATTTAATCTCTATTGACCTTAATCCGCTAGAAAAGGAAATGTCAAACCACTCCAGTATATCAAGAAAATCTCATGGCCAGTATAGTCCACAGGGCCACAAAGAGTCAGGTACAACTGAACAATTATACATTGTGTATATGTGTGTATAGCATGTGTTAATGTATTTTTTCTCATTCTCTCTCCCACCCCCACTGCCCCAAATGTATTCTCAACATCAATGGCATTATGTTTACTGTTTTGGTCTTATTCATTAGCACTATCCATAACAACTTCTAGAAATTTGGAGAAATTTTCACAAATATTTATAATCTTTAAGTCTTTCTTTCTCTCTTACCCACAACCTTTCCTCAGAAAAGAAATGTAAACTTCTAAATTCTATAACAAAGGCAAGCGAATCTTGGGGAAAATTCACAGTTAAGGGGGGAAAGCATGAAATCACCGTTGAGATAATAAACTGCTAAAGGGTGGTAGAAAATGAGATTGAGCTGACCTCCAGTTTGGCAATAATCATCACATTGTCAATAATAATTTGAGAATAATCACATCTGTTTCAGATGCCAGCAAAAAAAGCATGTAGTTAACAGTCCTTCAAATAGTACAATACTTTAAAATGTTTAATCATGAGGTTAAAATGTTAATGGAAAGACCTCAGAATAAGAAGGTACTAGAAACATCCCCAGCCATAGATTAGGTCTATAAACATGATGAGGTATTTTTTCTGCTGCTTTTTCTTTCCTATTGTTGTCTGACAATTCTGATGGAAAAAAAATCAGATTCCTTCTACCTATGTTCATTGTATTAATTATATTGGCAAAGTACACAGTGGCATATCAGGGATCATTTTAAAATAATTCTCCTTAAGTTGTTTCCATAACTCTGGATTTTAATACCCAGGGCTTTCTTTAGGCAGGTTACTCTTTAAATGACTTTCTCTCTTCTCTATTCAACTGAACATGGACTGTTAAAAGGCAGGTTACCCTAACAAACATATTGAATCAAAATTAAAAGCATTCTGAAAATTGGCTTTCATGACTTTTAATGATGTTTAAATGATCTATTCAATGAACGATGAACTTATCATTTTATACTGCTAAATATTAACTTACACTGAAATATACTTTAAAAGATCCTTACATTTTTCAAAGTTCCAAATTTGAATGAAAATCAGCAATTTACAATTACCTCTCAATTCTAAGTTTTTAATAACAATATTTCTTTAAATAATGCCCAGGTGTGGACAAATCAGTAAAGAAAGATAATATATATTTATCAAAGGTATTAACTGATCTTATACAAGGTAACCTGCACAACATCCCAACAAAAGATTTTTTGTTATTTTTTGTTGTTGTTTGTTTTTATAACCCTTAATTTTCATCTTAGTCACAACTATAAAAAAGAAGAACAAGGGCTAGATAAATAAGGGTAAATGACTTGCCTGGGGTCACATAGCTAGGAAGTATCTGAGATTACATTTAAACCTAAACCCTCCTGAATTCAAGCCTAGAACTCTATTCACTCAACCGCCTAGCTGCCCCAAAAGATTCCTATCCTTATATGACATTATCCCTTTTGCATTAGCCCAGAAGGTTATGGAGCCTATATAGTCAAATTACACAGTAATGTGAAAGAGATTGGACTAGATACACTAGAAATACAAAGTTTATAAAAATGTGTATTACCTGGATCCTGACATGCAGCACACATCAGTGTCTATCTTGAATAGTTGCCTTAGACAGACAATTAGATTTGTCTAGGATTGTGTAATAGGAAAAGATTGAGCTGGGAGCATATTTAAGAAATTGTACAGTATGTTTGGAGATTATTTATAAGTAAAGCTCATTCCTTTAACATATATTCTGGTACTTGACCCACTAAATAAGATGACCACAGAGGGATTAAAATGACAAATGACATAGTCATTGAAAAGATGGAGAAAAAGTGGAAATTAGCATGCTATAGTAGGATAATTTTAACTATGCTTAGAAGAAATGGAGTAGAACTCATCATTGAGAAAATGTTATGACTGGAAAAGAAGGCAAGTTAGATGTCTTGGAGGTGAGATCGAACAAGTGGACATCTCGATTAGTAGACCAGTATCCTAAAATCACCAAAAACATGAGAGGAAGTTCACTAGTAAATTGGGCTGATTCTTTATAGAGGACTCACAGGAGAACATGGAAAAAATGGAACAAAATACAAGGTTTTGGTCTACTTAGATTGAAAGTTTACCACACCAAAGAAATAACAGATTGACAGAAAATCCCAAAAGTAAGAAAAAAGTTTGTAAAAAATTTAAAATAATGCCACTCAAGTAAGAGGCAGTTTTCTGTGTTATTCAGCATAGGCTGTCAGAGGAGGAAGAGGCCTTGGTAGTCATCTACTCCAATCGCAACCTAAACAAAAATTTGTTCTTCAACATAACTCACAAGTAGTCATCTAAATATCATTTGAAAACCTCGAATGAGTCATACCCACAATTTGCCAGTATGACTCATTCCTCTTTTTGACATATCTAATTATTAAAAATTATTTTTCCTTACATTTAGACTCATTTTGTACCTTTTCAACTTTCAATCACTACTCCTAGCCTTGTTCACTGAAGCCAAAGGAAAAAATGTTAATTCCTTTCTCTTTTAGTGCCTGTACTAAAAGGACCAGCCTTGTCTCTTTGTCATATGGGGAAAACAACACTGTGCAGTTATTCCACCTCTAAGTGTCACTCACTAGCAAAGACCAGGAAGATTTATAGGTACATATTGAGCACCCAAACTCCCTCCTCAGTATCACTTTTTCCCCATGCTTCACCCTGTGTCTTCATTCACCCCTGGTATTATAAAGCAAAATGAACATTTTTCATTATGGCAATCATTTTATACATTATCCCTCCCAGGAACATTTGGATTTTTAAAGGATTATCCTGGAAAAGGAATGTTTTAAGAAGAAAAAAAGGAATGATCCTAGAGTTTTGAGGATCAAGGTAAGACTAGTCAAGGAAATGTTTTTAACAAAGAAGATATTTTCTAGTGGCCTATAAGTCACCACAGAAAACCTACTCACTCTATGTAAGATTCTCTCTTCAATGAATCGAGGGAGGCAAACAGTGAATCAGGGACATGTTGAGGAGCTGGTTTCCCCCATACCTCTCCATCTTCTATAACTGCCACTATCCAGTTTGGTGGCACAGTGGAAAGACCACTAGGGTTGGAGTTGGGAAGACCTGAGATCAAATCCAACTCTTAGGCTTACTACCTTCAATAAAATCACTTAAATCTCTGTTTGCCTCAGTTTCTTCAACTATAGAGACAACAATAACACCTACTTCCCAGAATTATTGTGAGGATCAAATGATATATTTATGAAGTGCTTGTCACAGTACCTGGCACACTGTAGTTATTATTATCAGATTTCTTTAATTTTCGTAGCATTTTTTTCTCCATTCTTCAGAATGTCCTCTGTCCATGTGTCTCTCTCCTAAAGAATCTGGAATCATATTTATCTTTCTCCCAAGAAGCCACACTTTTTTTCCTTCCTAGAGACTTTAGAAACACATGTGGCTTTCTTCCAAGAAGCTCTGTTCCTAATTCAGTCCTTTATGCAGTTATACAGCTCACCTTAGCATTCTCTGTCCATCTAGAGTTGCATCTCTTCCATAAGTAATTGTGGGCAAAATGTCCCTAGTGTTGTTAGGAGGCTGGTTACAATTGCTTGCAAAACACAGAGATAAGAGTAATTTCCTTCAGTATCTCACTCTGGCATGGTGTTGACTTGAGTAATTGAAGGATCTAACATTGGAGTACAATTATGATGGATAAGAAAGAAACATTTGCAGTTTGGTCCCAAAGTAAACTTTGCCAGTAATGTCTAAGATAGAATCTAAGTTTGGAGAATTTCATTGCTAAATTGGCCATAGAGGGAAGAATTTTTTGGTCATAGCAATTCTTGACTTCCATCTATTAATACTTACATTTTTATAGCACTTCAAGTTTTGAAAAATCAAAACAACTCTATAAGGGCAAACACTGCAAGTTTCATCCATCCTGAATTATAGATGTGGAAACCAAAGCTCCAAGAGGCTAATTAACTTGCCCATAACTAGAAAACAAACTAGTGCCCGAGTTAAGATTTGTACTCAGGTCTCCTGATGCCAAGTCCCTTGTTGTATCTGCTATACTAGGCAGCCTGCAATCTGCATCTATTTAAGAGGCATGCATAATAATTAAAGTATAGATCCATGAAATTTTGGTATTCATTATGAACTACCTAATATGGTGACTCAGAAAATTTTAAGAAAAAAATGGATCCACAAACACAAAATATATACAATACAAAATATTTTAATATGATTTTGAGTTTATAGATCCATTCCAAACATGAAAAAATTGAAATTTCATCTATAGAAATTGCCAATCTCTTTTATTAAAGGGATCATTAATGCAGAATAGACTAGATGTTCACACCAGCAAATATAGGAGGATAAAGGAGACCAAATGTTGTCCCAATCCATGCTAGTTGTCTAAATAAAGCCAAAGATCATGAATTCTCCCAACAGATCCCCTTTTGAACTTACACTAGAAAGACAGTATAGAACTCTACTGCCTACATTCTGGTACTAGGGCCATTTCGATGGGAGGAGCATTGAGTTTGCAGTATTTTGCAGTTCCCCAAAACCATGATATTGATACATTAATTTCAAGTTAGAAGAGACTTTAGATTCAGTTAGTCTGTCAACAAACATTTATTAAGCACCAACCATGTGCCAGGCACTTTATTAAGTGCTGGAGAAATAAAGCAAAGTTAAAATCAAGTCCTGTTAGAGTTCAGTTTGATAGGGAAGACAATATCCAAACTATGCTTTCTACAAATAAGCTATATACAGAATAAATAGGGCATAATCAAAAAAGAAGGTATTAGAATTGAGGTCCTTCAAAAGGTCTTCCTGTTTTAGGTAGGATTTTATCTGGAATTTGAAGGAAGCCTGGGAAGTCAAAAAGCAAAGATGTAGAAGGAAATCATTCCAGGCATGGGGGCAGCTAAAAAATGTAAAGTCAGTAGATGGAGTGTCTTGTGCCAGGGAGAGCACTCATTTAATATATATATATATTACACATATTATATATATTATTCCTCATTTTTGCTATTTATATTCTTGTTTTTTGTGTCAAATTCTTAATTTGTAATTTTAAAAAAGTAAAAAGTTTTATAAAGCAGCATAGAAATGTGAGCTATTATCATTAGAATCATAGGAATGCTTGCATTCAAACTTCATTTCTTATTAGACCCACCAGGAGATGTTAATTTATTGGCTGAGGACTCCCTTCCTGCCTGTCAAATCGAATTCAAACTTTAAAGTTTAGAGCACAAAATAGATAGTCTTACTTCAACATGTCAAAAGATTCATTAAATGTGCAGTGAGCCTCTAGCAATGTAGACTGTAATTGCCCCCATACCTTAAACTCTCCATAATCTTCATGAATTGCTAGGACCAAAATATTTCACCTCCTAGTGGTGAACTTTTGGCTCATAAGGATTTCCCTTTTCAGGTAAATTGGTTTTGTGATCATGCTGACTTTTCATGGGCTCATGCTCACAATCTTTCTTATGTGGTAAATACTGTCAGAACATGACCTTTAAGAACAAAAAGACATTGACATTGAACTTTAATAGACAACCTAAATACACCAAAAAAATCACCTTAATTGAAAATACTGATAATAATAATAATAATAATAATAATAATAATAATTCCAGTCTGTGGTCATATCATCTCCCGAACAATCCTAAATTTCTTTTTTTTATCTATATGTAAACCAAGGCCTCAGATCTCCTCTCCAGTTTTCACCTTTACATCCAGCATTCACATGCAAGATGAAAGTCACTAGAAGTAAAGGATTTTATAAGTAGAACCACATAATCTAGACTTTTTTCATGTAAAATTCCAGAAGCAACTGCCATCAGGCAAAAGCAAGAATTACAGATAGATTCACAAAAAATCTTCTGTATGTCATGTGCCAGATCTGTTTCACTGATTGATCATTCTATTTTTTAGCCATTCTCAAACTGTCTTGAAAATTGATGCTTTGTAGTATAATTTAAATTTTGGTATTCCAAATAAATGTCTTTTTTAATTTAGTTATTATTTATTATTAGTTATTATTGTGACATAAATTTAGTTATTATTTTCTAATTCTCTAAAGTAATCATTTGGTAGTTTGGTTATAGCACTGAATAAATTAATTTAGGTAGTTTTGTCATTATTATTAAGTTGGTTCAACCTACCTATGGACAATGAATATTTTTTCAACTATTTAGGTTGTTGGGTTTTTAGAAAAAACTTTTATATTTATATTTATATAATTCTTGTATGCATCTTGATAGGTAGATTCCCCAAATATTTTGTACATTCTGCAGTTATTTTAAATAGAACTTTTGTTTCTATCTCTTTCTGCTGAATTTTATTTGTATTACATAAAAATGCAGATGATTTGAATCTAAGAACCCAATCTCTGAACTTTGTTCTGTGGGTATGTAAATAGATATGCTTGTGTTTCCTGGCACCTATAAGGATAAAAAATGATAAAGGCTGCTATAATAATATAAATTAGTATTTTAATTAAAGCCATGCTGATAGATAAAGTTATTAGACCACGCACTTGTAAGAATTCAAAACCGCCGCCCTCGCCATTATTGTCTCCTGTCTCCTCCCGAGTCTGCTAGCCAAGCACCACTCCCCCCTAACCCAGGAGATTATAAACTCTTCTCTGAGTGGAGACGTAGGTGTCCCCACGCCCAAAGAACCGGAGACGGAAACCCGTTGGACCACAGGAAATGTAGTTTGATACATTTCCCGTGTCCATAGAAAATACACATATATATACTTAAAGATGGCATCTCCCAAATTTCACTTTTACACACCTACTAATCAACCATGGCAAGCCTTAAATCAGAATATCTGTACTCTGTTCCTTCAACTACTCAGTTTTCTATGATTTGCCTTCTGGCTTGAAAGGGTTTGGGCTACGTGGGATGGGAAAAGCTATGGATGCCCAATTTCTATTAGGTAAATATGAGTAAATAGCTCTAGTTATGTCTTACTCATGTTATTAACTCCAGAGAAATAACAGGTAACATTTAAATAGAACTTTAAGGTTTGCCAAGCATTTTACACAGATTAAGTAAGAGGGAAAAGTTGTTGTCTTTTCCTCCAGTTCAGGGTGCTGACCCAAGGGTGAAATTGGATAAATCCAAAATCCCCATACATTTAGAATAATGAAATAAATTATGTCACCCACAAAATTGGCAGTGCTGGGTGAGCAGAGGGGGGATGCCAGCCAGTTCTCTGAGAGCCTAGAAAGATCGGAATTATTTCATAATATCCCTTAATATAACTTGGAGCAATATAATTGCTGGAGTGATTAAGTGTTTGACAATATTTGATCCCTATTTTTAAACACAATAAGGCAAGTGGCCAATATTGCCCCTTGGAGATAAGCAAACTGAGGCTGGGAGAGATTACCTGACTTGGCAATGGTCAGATAACTGTTAAGTATCAAAATTCTAATTTAATGAGGGATGCTCCATGTTTTGTCTATGGCCACACAGCTAATAGGTATCAAAGCTGTGCTTCAGCAAAGAAATTGAGGCTCAGAGAGGCTACATGATTTAGTTATGGTCGGACAGCTTTTAATTTTAAAAGCGATTTAATAGAAATGAATTCAAATTAAGTATTAAGTGATTCAAATCCAGGTCTCTAGAGTCTGAATCCAACAAGTTCAGTACAGGACTCCTTCCTCCATAATATTCTACAGCTCCATCCTTGGGCATTATCCCAGGTAAGTCTTAAGGAGCCCCTGCAACCCCAGATTGACATGACCACCAAGTAATTAACGCCTACCAAGCCAACTAATCATTGCTTTATTTGAGGATCATCCTTCCCTGTGAGGAACTGGCTGTACTGCATAATAACACATAACACTTCTTTCAGATAATGTCTGACCTTTCCACTCATGCTAGCTTTTCAGGGAGTGAATGGATCTTCAAAGCAGAATGGAAATACCATTTGCTAAAAGAGTTAGCTATAATTAAAGCAACACTGTTTTTATTTGTTGTATAGATTATGAATATGAAATGCAGGTGTTGACTTTAGCATTGAAGAAAATGCTGTCAGTTTGCTTCTTTTTTCCCCTTCCATATGTCACATATCTCTAAACATCCCACAAGAGAGCTAGGAAAACATTTCAAGCCATGCCATAAATGTGAACTCAGGAAATTAACTTTTTGGCATTCCATGGAAGGCTTCTAGCAAAAGTAACTGATGAATTATTTTCTAGCTGCCTGTAAAAATTCATTTAAAAAAATCATTGCTAAATGATATTCTGGCCATTCACCACTCAGTTTTCTCTGTTTTTGTTTACTACCTTAGCTTTTCCTAATACGAAATGAAATTTTAATACAATCATTTCTTTTTTAAAAACCCTTAATTTCTGTGTATTGGCTCCTAGGTGGAAAAGTGGTAAGGGTGGGCAATGGGGGTCAAGTGACTTGCCCAGGGTCACACAGCTGGGAAGTGTCTGAGGCCGGCTTTTTAACCTAGGACCTCTTGTCTCTAGGTCTGACTCTCAAACCACTGAGCCACCAAGCTGCCCCCTTAATACAATCATTTCTACAGTAACGGCAATGATACCAGTAATAATGATAACAGGTCACATTTCCATGCTTCAAAATTTACAAAACTTTGCACTTCTTTAAAATAACAAATTTAAGTCCAAAAAAATAATAATAAATATATAAATAGTAGCAAAAAGATTACATATAATGCATTGTATATGTTTACATATGTGTATGCATACATACATAGGGATGTGTACATACACACACATATGCCTGTGGACTTCTGTCAAGCAGAGCTTGCTTTTTTAAAGTATATATTAAATTGAATAAGATGCAGGAATTTCCCTACTTCTTTGAGTCCCCTGCTAATTTTTTTCTTCTGTATAACAACATTCTTTCCTCGTTGCCAACCATGTCACATGGTACATAGTGATGATCATGACTCACCAAGAAAAGGTTAAATCATGTTTAATTTTCTCTGTTTTAAAAAGGCAGAAAATATTCGTTACAATTTCGAAATATTTCACTCTCTCAAAACAGATTAGGATAAAAATCATTTGTTTATCTAATTGAACAAGTAGCCCCCTGGATAATCATACACACACACATAGATAGATAGATAGATAGATAGATAGATAGATAGATAGATAGATAGATAGATAGATAGATGATAGATGATAGATAGATAGATAGATAGATAGATAGATAGATAGATAGATAGATAGATAGACAGACAGACATGTAAGCTTAAAACTATGCTAAGACATAAAAGAAATAAGAACTGGATCAAAATCCCAAGTCAAAGATCTGACTTCATTTTGTGGGAACAAAATACCGAAGTCAGAGGTCCACATACCGTGCCCAGTCTTTGAGGCATGATACATCTGCTGTCCAGATGACAATGGGCTTTATAAGCTTTGGACAGTTGCCTAACAGAGGTTAATAACAGGATCAGGTATTCAGAGTATGTTCCTAAAATGAATTTTTGAACTTTTGCTAAAATGGTTAAGAAATTCCAAGAAAAGGGGGTTCTTACTGGAACACCCCCCTTCTCTCCTTTGCCTTCTTGGGTCACTTGGTTATGACACTGTAGGACTAGGCAAGGGGCCCAATTTCCTCATATCACAATTTCCAGAGTGTGTGACAGAGAAAGTGGAAGCATACAGGCACTTTCATCATTGCAGAGGCTTTTAGTACTACTCCTATTCCTATTATATCTTATTTAAATCAAAGAGTTACAGCTTATCAAATGATTGTAGAGGAAGTCTTTATGAGTGATGAAAATTTACTTAATTAAATTTTCTTCTCACATACATTCAGGATATTCTACATATATATGTATGTACACATATATACAAATATACATGCACATGTGTGTTATTAATTAGGGAAATCGTGACAATTCTGCCTAGAGTTGCCTCTTAGAAATCTCTTGTTCTTTCAATATAGTATTCACATATGAAAATGAACCAGTAGAATATTAGAATATATTGTGAAACAAATTGAAGACTGTTGATTAATGATACCTTTTAATCCATTATCATTTGTTTTTGTTTTAAAAGCTGCATTATCACTTAATGAGCCAGTTTTTTAAAAAAAAATAAGTAGTTGTGCTCCCTCTGCATTGATCCTACTCTAATACTTCATCATGGTATAGATGTGACTATATTCTGAAAGCCTATGCCATTTGAACTCAAGTTTTGTCAGATCACTAGAAAACAAGTTTTGTCAGATTGCTAAAAAAACAAATTTTGTCAAATTACTAGAAAACTAGAAAAAACCAGATTTCAGGAATTTAGGGAGAAATTCCTAAAGCTGAGACACATGGGGATTCGTATTATTGGAAGAGGGTTCACAGAAAGGGAATTGAAAATTGCCCAGAAAAGGTGGTCCTAGGGAGATATGAAGTGGCTAAGTTGAAGAACTAGAAACAGTGTATGTGATGGAATATCAATGTGTCTGTTGAAGGCTCCTAATATGAAAGCAGGTGTTGGGGTTGAAAGAAGGATCCTCAGTGGCACTGAACTCATTAAGGAGAGCATCCTGCAAGGGTGATGAGAGAGGGGGGTGGTAGACAGCAGTCACAAGAATCTTGATTGGGTAATAAACATGGATTCAGTGAATGTGAAAGGAGAGGTTATGTAGAAGTGGGAGACTAAGAGTAAGGGTCAGTGGGGAGTAAGGAGAGTAAGGGGTATTCTGATTGCTCCATCACTGAGTCTAGGGTAGGAGTGAATGTGAGATTAGAAAGAGAAGTAGTAATCCTCTGTGCATACTTTTTACATAAAAGAAACATTTTGGTTGACTAGTTTGACTTTTAAAAAATGAATTCATGGAATTCTATGCCATATAAATCTTCCCCCCTTAAGAGCTTTTTCTGAATTTTCAGTATTTATTTGGAAATAATTCTCCCATGAAAGCCTACCTATTTACATGTATGCTTTAAAAGTCCCATGACATCATTTATATTGTTGTAATTGTTTTGTTTCAGTTGTGTCTAACTCTTTGTGACCTTCTTTAAGGGTTTTCTTTGCAAAGACACTTGAGTGGTTTGCTATTTCCTTTCAGAACATTTTATAGATAAGGAAATTAAGGCTAAAAAGATACTTTCCCAGGGTCACATAGCTAGTAAGTGTGTGAGACCAGATTTGAACTCAAGTATTCTTGATTTCAGGTCTGGTGCTTTCCCCACTCTATTACCTGACTGCCCAATTACATTAATATTACAGTAATATTAAATAATGTGACATTCACACTCCACAGTGGAATCCCAGTTGCAAGAGAGGGGGAGAAGCCACAGCTCAGAATTCCAGGGCAGCCCCCCCCCAACTCTGGAAGAGGGGGCAGTTTAAGGCAGTTAAGGACAGTTGATTTCTGGGGTTGAAGTGAGCAGGTCACTCTGTTTGCTAATCCCAGATCTTGGTGGCCCTTGAGGGCTTTAGGCTTGAATCTGAACCAAGCCATTTTAGTTCTCTGATGCCAACCTGCTTTAGCTTGACTAGACCTTCAATCAACATAACAGTTACCTCTAATTAGCCCTCTAACCTAATAGATAATCTTCTCCTATGATCTAAATAAATCTAAATAAATAAATAAAACTGTGATGTTGATTCATTGAGTCAGGAAAGGACAGTGGAAAAATCATTGTGTCAGAGTCAGAAAACCTCTGAGGCTTAGTACTTCTGTGACTTTGGGCAAGTGACTCAACCTCCCTGGACCTCAGTTTCTTTATATGTAAAATGAAAAGCCCTTGAATTCTCTTTTAATCCTGTAGCTATAGTTCTAAGATCCAGTTGTGTAGTGCTAGATGGTGAGATCCTTGAGTGTAGAGACTATCTTTTGCCTTTGTATCCCTATTGCTTAGCCCAATGCCTAGAATATGATAGAGATTTAATAAATGTGCAAGGAATTAAATTTTGTGCTTGGACTAAATATATGAGAATTTTAAGATAATATTGTGGTTGCCAATTTAAAAATATTTTAAATTAAAAAGTCAAATTGACTTTCAATAGTTTTATTTACAAAGAGGTAGAAAAAATGAAAGTAGAGGAATGTAAAAGAGAGTATAGAAAATGTCTAGCCTATCACCCTAATGTTGCTCCAGTCCCAGATCAACCCATGGGGGGCTCATTAACCCCTCAGCTGAAGGACTCATAGATGAATTAAATAAGGGTTCAATTCATGTGGCCTCCTCCACAAAGGGGAGGTCTCTCTGGAACTAATATCTCCAGAAGCCAGGAAAGCTTTTCACTCTCCCAAGCCAAAGCTCCAAAGGGAGAAGATCCAGTATAGTCTTACTAGAAGCAGTCCAAGATCCAGAGTCCCAGTCCAAGATCCTCCAACCCAAAAATTCAGGAAGAAGACTTGTTGGGACAGGAAGTTCATCATCTTTTATAGTCCCTTTTTGACGTCATTTCCTGTCCCTTCCTCCACTTTATGGGGACCAATTTCAGTCTTTAAATTTGCTTATCACTGCCCAAGGGTTGGTCAGTCTCTTCTGGAGTTGAGACCCACTTTAGTAAGGAGCTTGAGGACCTCCCCTACTTAGTGTAAAGTAGAGGTGTCTACGTTTTTTGGTTGATTAAATTTAAAAGTAGGTAAGGAGAGAGTAAATCCCATCATCACAAATGTTTATTGTCTGAACTGGTTGACTAATTAGAGAATCATATAGTCATGAAGAACTACCCAAACACTATTAAAAATACATGGTTAAGTCCTTCTTAACCTGCAATAAGCATGTAGCTAATTATTCAAGTTATTGGTATTTCTGAGCAGTTTCCTGGTCTAGAATAAACTTGACTTAAAATCCATAGAAAAAGGAGCTAAGAAATTATTTACCTGCCCTTAGATGCATTCTGAAAAGTACACCCTCAGAATCAAAGCATGTTTCTCTGCATGCTTTCTGAACCTACTATTTTGCCTCCCCCATTCTTTCATTTTTAAAACTATAATACTTAGAGAAGAATGGCCAGTGGGATTATTCAAGCAGTGGAACTTAAAACCATATTATTTAAAGGTAAGTTAAAGAAAATGGAAATTTGGGGCTATAAAAGAGAAACTTTAGAGGGGCACATTGATAGTCATCTTCAAGTATTTGAAGCCTTCTCCATGGAAGAGCAATAAAACTGATTCTGATCAGTTCCAGAGGACAGAACTAGAACCAATGGATGGAAGTTACGGGGAGAGATTTTCAGCCAACATAAGGACAAAGTTATAGCAAGTAGAGCTATCTCACAAAGAAATGGGCTGCCTTTTGAATTAATGAGTTCCTTATGTAGGGAGATGTTCAAACACAGTTTGGGTGACTACTTATCAAGCATTAGTGGACAAATGATTGATCTAATTTAGATTAGATTTAGATTCAAATTAGATAATTTCTAAAATCCTTCCATCTCCAGTATTTTGTGACTTTCTGATGCTGATCAAAGGAAAAAACAATAGGACAGTTCTTCCTAATTTCGTGTATGACTGAATTAGTAGGTCACAAACACATAATAGTTATTTGACTTTCTACTTAACTTTGTGTGTATAGATTCAACAAAGTTAATTTGCCATTAACATTGTTAAATTACATTAAAATTATATTATTTTACATTATATTAAAACTAATCATTGCTGGCATTTATAAAGTACTCTGCAAAATGTTTCAGAAAATTTTCACATTTTATTCTCTCAATAATCATGGAAGATTAATACTATTATCCCCACTTTATAGATAAGGAAATGGAGGCATACAGAGTGTCTTGTCCAAAGTAACACAAAAAGTGTCTGAAGATGGATTTGAATGAAAGTCTTTCTAATCTCAAGCCCAGCACTCTATCTATTGCCTCATCTATTTGCTTCTAAGTAATAATAGATAAGGGGCAGGTAGATGGCTCAGTGTTTTGAGAGCCAGGCCTAGATATAGAAGGTCCTGCTTTCAAAGCTGACCTCAGACACCTCCTACCTATGTGACCCTGGGCAAGTCACTTAATCCCCATTGCCTAGCCTTTATCACTCCTCTGCATTGGAACCAATTGCTTCCAAAATATAAAATATGGGATTTTTAAAATTAATAATAGTTTAATTAATAACAGCTTAATATTGTACCTCCTGTGTGCCAGGCACTATGCTAAGTGCTTTACAATTATCTCATTTTATTTTCACATCAACCTTAAGGGGTGAGTGCTGTTATTATCCTTATTTTTTAGATGAGGAAACTAAGGTAAACAAAAGTTAAGGAATTTCCCAGGGTCACATAACTAGTAAGTGTCTCAGACCCTGTTTGAATTCAGATCTTCCTCACTCTAGACCTGATCAACTTGCCTCTGATTACTACCAATGAGGAAAGGAGATAGATAGGGAAATCTTGTAATACTCATAAAAATGGGAAATTTACATTTACTTACTTTGATTTATTTTGAATATTCATTTTATTTATATTGAAAATGTTTAATCCTGATAGATTGTTGCTATAAAAGCTGAAACTTCTGTGAAAACTGGAGTTTAAAAGGAAATTTTTCCATTTATGGTGTTAAAAGAAAATCATTGAATTTGACTTCCAGTATTGCAGAATTAGCAAAATGTTTTCTGATATTTCTCATTCTTCCCTAGTGACAGTGACTAGAACATGATCAGTAGCATAGAGCATATTGGTGATTTTTTAAAGCTCTTACCTTCTGTCTTAGAATCAATACTGTTGATTCCAAGGCAGAAGAGTGGTAAGAGCTAGGCAACGGGGATTAAGTGAATTGCTAGAGTCACACAACTAGCAAATGTCTGAAGTCAAATTTGAACCCAGGACCTCCCATCTCTAGGTCTGGCTCTCCGTCAACTGAGCCACCTAACTGCCTCCTATTGATTATTTTTTAAATGCCATGCCAAGCATACAATTTCATTGTGCTTAAATCTACTGAATGCCCTTGAAACAGAATTAGCATAGGATATGGATTTATAATTTCAAGGAACTTTAGAGACCTTCTAGTCTAGCTGTCCTCATTTTTCAGAGGAGGAAACTGAGAAACAGAGAGATTAGGTCCCTTAACCAAAGGTCATTCACTTTTTGAGTATTAGAAATGGGATTAGAAACTCCAGTGAAACTCAAAATTTACCACTTTTTCCAATGTGTTGACCTGCCTCAATTGTAAGTTTCTTTTTCTTTTTTCTTTTCTCAAAAGAAACACAATTGGGATGTTAAAAAATGGGGACACTAATGGTGGAGCTATGAACTAATCCAACCACTTTGGAGAGCAATTTAGAATTATACCCAAAGAGTTATAAAATTGTGTATACACTTAGCTTCCCAAGAATATCAGGAGAAATGGAAAAGAATCGATATGTTCCAAAATATTTATAGCAGCTCTCTTTGTGATGGCATAGAATTGGAAATTGAGAGTGTACCAATCAATTGGGGAATGGCTGAACAAATTGTGGCATATGATTATGATAGAATACTACTGAACCAAAAGAAGCAATGAGCTAGCTGATTTGAAAAAAAAAAAAAAGACAACTTGGTAAGACCTACACAAGATAATGAACAGTGAGATGAGTAGAATTGAACATTATACACAGCCACAGAATTAATGGAAAAATAAACCGTGAATGTTACCTCCAGAAAATGAACTTAAAGGTGAAACATGAAAGATTTAATTATATGAACATGTCAGTCTCCTGGACAATTCCTTTTGTGATGTGGGGAGGATGGGGAGGGACTGGAACAATTGTGCATGAGATATATTATGTAGACATGAAGAAGAGTAAGTTTAGCATGAGATTTTTAGCTTCATTTATGTAAAATCTTCTTTTTCTTTACATGTAAAAGTACTTGTTTTATTTGGGTTTGTAAAATTTGAAATAAAAAGAACAAAAGAAGAAAATGTTTAATAGAAAAAAGAAACCCAAGTTGCAAATGATAATATGGGGGGGGGGAACAACCATGCAACATGCTGAGGATAAACAATTTTTTACATAATGGTCCTTACATAGGAAAGCTACACTGAGGTCTCAGTGACATTGGTTCTGCTGTTCCCTGAGGCAGTAGGCACATCTCAAGAATGCTCTCTGTGAATGTTACTTTTAAGTGTGACAAATCATTTCTTGAAGGTACATAAATAAAGATAAGGAGGTAGCAGAAACTATCAGTTCCATAGAATTCTTGACATTTCTTCAATTCTTTCCCACACAGGCTTGGTAAAATAACAAAAAGTGAGGTTTAAATGAAAGCCTGACTGAGAACAAGAGAAAGGAAATGGCATATAATTTCAGAGGTCCTTTCTTTTAGGAGTTCAAAGAACATTATGTTGAAATGAAGGCTTTAAGGAGATAAGGGGAATAGCCATTTCTGTTGGGAAAATGAAGAAATGGGTCAGTTTTTGTAGAAAAACTGTCTATAATAAGTCAAGTTAACAGGCAATCATTCATTCAAGAAGCATATTCCAGGAATGGTGGTAAACACTAATGATACAAAGAAAGACAAAAAGCAAGGTTCCTGTTCACAAGTAACTCACATTCTAATGGGGGGGGAGACCATAAGCAAATCACAGTACATACAAGATATATGCACTCCAAGTGAGTGACACCTTAGAGTGGATGAAGATGGGAGAAAAGGAGCAAAAAGACCCCTTTTGCGGGTAAAATTTGACCTGAGTCTTGAGGAAATCTGGGGATACCAAGAGGTAGAGATTAAGAGGGAGGACATTCCAGCCATGAGGGAGAGCCAGTGAAAATGTAAAGTGGGATAGAGAGTGTCATGTACAAGAAATAGCAAGAATGCAAGTGTCATTGAATCACATAAATGGAAGGAAATATAATATGTAAGAATACTGAAAAGGTAAAAAGAAGTTAGGTTGTGAAGAGCTTTAAGTGTCAAAGGATTCAATCCTATAGGTCAGGGGTTGGCAACCTTTTTGGCCGTGAGAGCCGTAAACGCCACATTTTTTAAAATGTAATTTCGTGAGAGCCGTACAGTGCTCACAGTGCGCGCTCCTGTAACAGCGCCTGAAAAAAAATTGACTTTATGGCTCCTATAGAAAGAGCCAAACATTGCCGACCCCTGCTATAGGTAATAGGTAGCCATTGAGTAGAGGAGAAGTTCCATTCAGACTTACATGTTAAGAAAATCACTTTTCACAGTTGAGCTCAAGATGAATTGGAGAGGGAAGAGACTAGAGAAAGGGACATCATCCAGGTGTAAGATGGTGAAGGCCTAGATCAGTGTGATGATTATATTAGCAGACAGAAGGGGAGATATAGAAAAGATACTGTTAAGGAGAAATTATGACTTTACAACAAATTGCATATGTTGATTGAGTAAGTTTAGGAGTCAACAATAATGTTAAGATTGCAAGACTGACTGAAAAGAGGTTGATGGTGCCCTTGCCAATAATGAGAAAATTGGGAAAAGGGGACATTTGGGGGGCAAGCTAATGACTTCTGTTTGGGGTATGTTGAGTTTGAAATGTGTACAGGATCTGCTATTTGAGATGTCCAACAGGCAGTTGGTGATACAAGACTGGAATTCAGGAAAGTCTTTAGGGCTGAATCTGAGAATCATCTGTATAAAAGGGATAACTGAACCCATGAAAGCTGATGAGGTCAACAAGTGATTTATCAAAGGGGGTCCAGAAAAGACCCTCAGGCGATACGTGTGGCTACTAAGAATGACTAGATAAAGATACAACAAAGGGGACTAAGAGTCATAAAAATAATAGATGGAGAACCAATAGATATGCACATCATGAAAAACTAGAGAAGGCAGAACATCTAGGATAGGATGATCAACAGGGTCAAAGATTATAGCGAGATAAAGAAGAATAAGGCCTGTGGGGAAAGGCATTCAATTTGGCACTGAAGAGATCATTGGTAACTCTAGAGAGAACTCTTTCAACTGAATAAGGTCAAGCCAAATTGCTTCTGAGAGTGAGAGGAGAAAATATTGAGGCACACAGCTTATATGTATTTCTCAAAAAAAGGAAGGAAAGATACAGAAATAGTAGTTATCTGGGATGATAGAATCAAGAGAGTTTTTTTTAATATAAGAGATAGGGATGTAGGAATCCAAGGAAAGATCCACTTATACCCTGATATATTTGTCAGTTGATTTAGGAAATAAAAGGTGCCAGAAGATGAGGAGAAGGTGAAAATAAGAGAGGGAAGGGATGATAATGGAAACAAATGGCTAGAGAAAAATGTGAAAGGATGGGATTAAGGGTGTTGTAAAAATAAAATAGGCAAGTCAGATAGGAGGAAAGTAAAGATTCAAAATTGATTCTGATACTTTTGATAAATGTTATTTAAAAATATTTTTAGTGGTAAAGTGAAGTGAAGCACAAAGATGAACTTCCCTTCAGGACCAGGCTCAAGGAATGCTAAAGAGACTCTTGTATAGAAAATTAAAATATTTATTTAAAATATATATAAGGGTAAAAGGATTTCTAATTCTAAGGATTCTAACTCCACCCAAATAAACTCCCAGCTTCTTCAAGGAACCACTTCTATGGTTCACAGGCTACACTAATCCTCCCTGATCTAACTAACAAAATTTTATACTATTCTAACTACAACTACCACTATAATTCTTAATTTCACCTTTACGTTATAAAGATAGCCAAGGCTAGCTGGTTGAGTCACAACAAGAATGAGGTTAGGACTCTGAGCCTTAGCATACTCAGAGTCCAAACCAAAAACCAGGTTTTCTTTGGTCTTTTCAAAGTTTAACCAATCTATACACAGTAACAGATAAATGAAGAGTGTTTACCAAGTTGGAAAAGAAAACACTCCACTCCTTCAAATCTTTCATTCAGACAGAGATAAAGAGAGGCAAAGATGTTACCTTCTCCAGTCCTGCAAGAGGAAAAAACTTGTGTGTGGCTCTGTCAACTACCAGAAGTCAACTGCCAAAACACCACACCCAGAGAGTGAAACTGTCATAGAATAATGGTTAAAACTGCCAATAGTTAAAATTAACACTCTCTCTCAGCTCTATTTGAAACTCCAATTCTTCCTCAAGGCAGCTTCTCTACTTCTTATCTCTAAACTAATAAAATAATATTTATTCTCTAATATCATCTTGATAGTGTTTATGGTTTTACAATAGCAAAGAGAAGGGCCGCTTCTTCTGTAAATAGAACTGAAGAAGGAAATAGTGGGGGGACAGGGAGAGGAAAATCATAGCCTGTTCTTGATGAAGTCATGCTAGCTACTTTTTGCAATTAATTACCATTTCACTTTTAAGTCAACAACTGCTTTCATGATCTATTCTTAAATTTTCCCAGGAATCAAAAACAAGTTCATTTATCTACAGCTTTCAGTCTCACTTCTCTTTTTTTAAAGTTAGGACAATATTTTACCTCCAATTTTATAGTACCTTTCTTATTTTCCATGATTTTTCAAATATTATTGAGAGCTCAATAGTTATATACCAGTTCTTTGAAGACACGAGGATATAATTCTTCTGGGCCAAGTAGCTCGAATCCACCAACTAGATTCTCTCTATATATTTTACTTCACTTATCTTGAGTATCAACATTTGCCATTTTTGCTTTGTAATTTCTACTTCAAAGGAAGCAGAGGAAATAATATCTCCTAGTAGAAAAATAGAAGCAAAATATAAATAGAGTAGCTCTGCCTTCTCTCTTTTGTCAGTTTTCATCGTCCCATTCACTCTAAGTAAAAAGTCCTATTCCTTCTTTCATCTTTTTTTTTCTAGATATCATTTTAAAATACCAATTTTGTTGCCCTTAGTTTCCCTCACCAGCCTCAGCTAATTCTACTAAACTTAATAAGCCTTACAGAGAAGTCTTTTCAGAGGATAATGTCACATAGATTCATCCACTATTACCTAGATCTATACATTTTATTTTCAAATCTAAGCCAATTAGTGGCTTTTTGGTGAATCCACTTTGGTCTTTTAGACAAATCCCATTTTTCCTTCTCACTGAAATTGTTTCCCTTTCATTTGGACATGTGTGATAGTTTGATACTTCAACAATGGCATTCTTTAGTACTTGCTTCTTTTTAGATGCTCAGTGGCTGCCATCCTGACTTCTGTCTCCATTCTTGAATCACTGACACCCACAGCAGGGTATAGGTGTAATGCCCTGCCCCAACTCAGTGTGATCATTGAAGCTATGCTGGTAGCTAATCAGAATTGGATATTAAAAAAAGCAGAAAAAAAGACACATAACTTATGTAGCAGAGAGTTAAGAAGATGAAATATGGAAGCTGAAATAGGTGCTTCTAAGACCTTTGCTTTGACCTGGTTCTGTCTTTTTTTAATGAGTTCAATCTGACATTTGAGAGCAGCTTCACTATGATTTTAGCACTTTTAATACTGTCTTTAGCAGTCAAGTCAAATTGATCTTAGTTTTCTAAAAAAATTATATTAAGGAAAATAGAAGGAGTTTTGACTTGTACAAGTTCATCTGGATAGCTAATTTAATGCAATGCAATGGTCAGTTGATCAGTTCTGCACTTATCTTTGCCTATGGAGACATCTTCTTTGTGAGAAATTTTAAAAAAGACTTTAACTCCCCATTAAGCAAAATAGTCCATGTCACTCTCCCCCCCAAAAAATTCCTGTGGTTCTTCTCATCCCAAGAACCAAATGAACCCCTCTTTTTGGCATTTAAATCTAATAACAATCTATGTGCTGCCTGCCTTTCCAGTCTTTTTATACATTACTCCATTTCATGTCTTCTATGGTCCAGTCATGCCATTTGTCATGCACAAAGTTCTATCTGTCATTTATATGCCTTTGCATTTGACATCTTCCAGATCAGAAATGTACTCCCTTCCCTTCACTGTCTCTTGAAATCCCTAATTTCCTTCAAGACTCAGTTCAACTGCTACTTTTTACATAAAACCTTTCCTGATCACCCCAATTGCTAATAAAATCTTTCTACTTCAAACTGCCTTCTACTTATTGAAAGTAAGTTCTGTAAGTACTTATAAACATGTTGTTTCCTCCTCTAATTTTTGTCAATCGATAAGACCTTAAAAAGCCCCTCAATAGAGCAGGCACTGTATTAAATGTCAGGGATACAAGGAAAAGCAAAAGTGATTCCTAATCACAAGCTGGTTATTTGTTATGAGCTCCTCAGGGGAAGACACTATTTCAATTTAGTCTCTCTATTCTTATTGTTTAGCACAGTGACTGTCACATAATAGGGAGCTAACGAATTCTAGTTCATTAATATTAGTATAACGTGAAGCTACATTTGCCTACATTAGTTGTCATATTGCAACATCCCACTAAAATTCCTAGGTTTTTTCCATAAGATTTATGGGGAAGATATTTCTATCCCTTTCTCTACCTACCCATAAAATTTATTCTTTCAGTCTAGGTGTAGGAAAATATATTTATCCCTACCAAATTCCATCTTCTTAGATTTAACTTATTATCCAACTACTGTAATATTTTTAATCCTTACTCTGTCATAATATAGGAACAATCACTATAACAAAAAGTTAACAAAAGCATGAGACATAAAATATGGACAAGTGCATTCATACATTGAGTGAGAGAATCAAGGAAAGAAGAGATTGTATTTGAGTTGGACTTTTAAAAATAAGTAGGGGTTTGGAATTTCATAGAGATGTGAAAGGAGAGACAGAGAGAGGGAGAGAGACAGAGACAGAGAGGCACTCCCTTTAGAGGGAACAGTAAAGACTGGGGAGAAAGGAAGAATAGTGCATGTACTGGTGACAGTAAATAATCCAATTTGGCATTAACTTAGCGAACTTGAAAGTTCGTAACAAAATAAGATGGAAAGAATTGGATGTTGTTAGATGGCAAATGGCCTTGAAGGCTGGGCAAATGAGTTTGAGTTTAGCAAGTAGCATAGAGACTTATCAAAGAATTTTTAGCAAAAAACATACATGACTTTTAATCTATGCATGACAGCTTTTTTTAAAGTCCTTACTTTTTGTCTAAGTAAAAGTCTAAGATAGAAGGGCAAGGCTAGGCAATTGGGGTTAAGTGACTTTCACACAGCTCAGAAGTGTGTGAGGCCAGATTTCAAGCCAGGTCCTTCTGACTCCAGGTCTGGCTCTCTATCCACTGCACCACCTAGCTACTCCCATAATAAGGGGTTCCCCCCCCCAGTAGTAGCTAGCATTATAGATTAGAAGTAGAAAGAGAGGAGAGACAAAAAAGTCCTGTAAGATATTTGAAGTATAATTGAGAGTTCCTGTCCTCGAGGAGCTTATATTTTATTCAAGCAGATGAAGACATGCAAAATGAAATAGTAAAGAAAGTTAAGAAAATACTACAAAGCTGCTTTTCCTCCATGATAGTCATATAAAACCTTCTTCCATAAAAATGAAGAAAGTCATAAACTATATTTCCAAAAGTACCTCTCAGTTGTACTCACTGGAAACATTTCCTACAGGATAACAAATCAACTTAATCTCCTATATGTATCTTATACAAGAAATGGGAGACATTTTACTTCCCCCTCTTTGCTATTTCACTTGGCAAGTTCATCAGTTTCCATAGGTTCCATTATGAGTTCTAAGCAGTTTATTTAGGCAGAGACTCCTGCTTGGCCTTCAGCTCCACTGTGCCACTTGGATATCTCAAAGTAAATGTTCTATAAAGCATCTCAAAATCAGAATATCTGAAACAAAGCTCAGGTGATGCAAGTCTCAAATAAGGGGGTGGCTATTCATTCAGAGGAAACAGATGAGTGGCTCAATGGATACAGTATTGGGTTTGGGGTCAGGAAGACCTGAGTTCAAATTTGGCCTCAAACACTTAAATTCTGTGTGTCTTGGCAAGTCACTTAAGGTCCATTTGCCTTAACCCATTGTATACGAAAATGGCAAAGCACTCCAGTTTCTTTGCCAAGGAAACCCTGTGGACTGCATGGATATTTTACAAATGAAACTATAGTTTGTAAAGTGTTGAAAATTAGCAATAGTAATTCCTAGTCCATAACAGATTGTTTTAAGAAGAAACACACATTGTTCATTGTACCTTGACAAAATATTTAATCTTTCTAATAAGCAGATGTGCAAATTAAGTCAACACTAAGGTTATAGTTCGCACCTACCAATTTTTTTTAAAAATCATTAAAGACATTAAGATTCCATTCTGGCAAGGGCATAGAGAAATAAGTAGATTGTGGGAATTACAAATTTGTAGAATTTTATAGTATTGCAATCATAACAAATAACATTTTATAGAGCCTTGATATTTGCAAAATGCTTTATATAAGTCATAACTGTGAAATAAGAATTATTATCTCTGATTTACAGATACCAAATTGAGATTTTTCATACCCACATAGTTAGTAAAAGTAAAAAGTGGAATTTGTCCCTAGTCTTCTTGATTCCATGTCTAGAACTCTCACCTTGTTTCCCTGTACATCTTCAATAATAATAGCTAACATTTATATAGTACTTTTTAATTTATTTATATTTATATTTATATTTATATATGTGCCAAGCATTGTGCCTTTAAAATTTTGTATATATATATATATATATATATATATATATATATATGTGTGTGTGTGTGTGTGTGTGTGTATGTGTGTGTGTGTGTATGTAAACATATATTATTTATTACCTTATTTAAGTCTAACTGCACTCCTGGGAGGTCATTGCTATAATTATCCCTATTTTAGAAATGAGGAAACTGAGTCAAACAGAACTTAAGTGCCTTTTACAAGGTTGCACAAGTGGTAAGTGTTTAAGGCTATATTTGAACTTGGGTCTTCCTGTCTCCAAACTGGGCACTAATTCACTACACCACATAGCTTCCTGCTATGAAAGTTATACAAAAAACGAATCATATTCTTTTATCTCATGATTCTCATGTTGGCAACATGCACTGCAAGTATTACCAAAAAATACTAAAAATCTCATTTAAAATTTTCATAACTATATAATATGTAATTAAAAACCGAAATCCCAACAATGTAAGACTAGTTAAATAAATTATGGTAAATTAATGTAATGGAACATTATTAGGCTCACAAGTATGAGACACATAAATCTGGAATAATCTTTGAGGTAATGCCAAAAAAGCAGAACCAAAAGTACACATTAAGTACCATAGAGGAAAAAACACAAATGAAAATAAATGGATCAATAAAGAGAATGATGAGGACTTTGAAGGAATGACCAAAAAGTTACTTTCATATTTTAAACATAGAAATTATTTCAATGTAGTCAGCAACTATGTTTACTGATTCATTAATGTTCAACATTAAATGGATCATACAACAAGTAATCTTTTTTTCAAATTATTAAACATTTATTAATATTCATTTTTAACCTGTTTACATACTTTATGCCCCTACTTTCCTCTTCACCCCCCCCCCCGCTATCCCCCCACCCATGGCCAACGCACATTTCCACAGGTTGTAACATGTGTCCTTGTTCAGGGTCTATTTCCAAATTATTGGTAGTTGCATTGGTGTGGTAGTTTAGAGTCCACATCCCCAATCATGTCCCTCTCAGCCCATGCATTCAAGCAATTGTTTATCTTATATGTTTAATCTCCCACAGTCCTTCCTCTGAATGTGGGTAGCTTTCTTTACCATAAATCCCTCAGAGCTGTCTTGTGTCATTGCATTGCTGCTGGCACAGGAGCCCATTACATTCGATTTTACCACAGTATATCAGTCTCTGTGTACAATGTTCTGCTCACTCTGCTCCTTTCGCTCTGCATCACTTCCTGGAGGTCTCTCCAATTTGCTTGGAATTCCTCTAGTTTATTATTCCTTTTAGCACAATAGTATTCCATCACCCTCATATACCACAATTTGTTCAGCCATTCCCCAATTGAAGGACATCCCCTCCTTTTCCAGTTTTTTGTCACTACAAGAAGTGCGGCAATAAATATTTTCATACAAGTCTGTTTATCTATGATCTCTTTGGGGTACAAACCCAGCAATGGTATGGCTGGATCAAAGGGCAGGCATTCTTTTATAGCCCTTTGAGCATAGTTCCAAATTGCCAGCCAGATTGGTTGGATCAGTTCACAACTCCACCAGCAATGCGTTAATGTCCCGATTTTGCCACATCCCCTCCAGCATTCATTACTCTCCCCTTCTTTCATTTTAGCCAATCTGCTAGGTGTGAGGTGATACCTCAGAGTGGTTTTGATTTGCATTTCTCTAATTATTAGAGATTTAGAACACTTTCTCATGTGCTTATTGATACTTTTGATTTCTTTACCTGAAAATTGCCTCTTCATATCTCTCGCCCATTTATCAATTGGGGAATAGCTCGATTTTTTTATACAATTGATTTAACTCCTTGTATATTTGAGTGATTAGACCCTGTCAGAGTTTTTTGTTATAAAGATTTTTTCCCAATTTGTTGTTTCCCTTCTGATTTTGACTACATTGTTTTTGTTTGTACAAAAGCTTTTTAGCTTAATATAATCAAAACCATTTAATTTACATTTTGTAATTTTCTCTAACTCTTGCTTGGTTTTAAAATCTTTCCTTTCCCACAGATGTGACAGGTATACTATTTTGTGTTCACTTAACTTATTTATAGTTTCCCTCCTTATATTCAAGTAATTCACCCATTCTGAGTTTATCTTGGTGTAGGGTGTGAGATGTTGATCTAAACCTAATCTCTCCCATATTGTTTTCCAAATTTCCCAGCAGTTTTTGTCAAATAGTGGATTCATGTCCCAAAAGTTGGGCTCTTTGGGTTTATCATACACTGTCTTGCTGACATCATTAACCCTGAGTCTATTCCACTGATCCTCCCTTCTATCTCTTAGCCAGTAACATATTGTTTTAATGACTGCTGCTTTATAGTATAGTTTAATATCTGGTACCACTAGGCCCCCTTCCTTCACATTTTTTTCATTATTTCCCTTGATATTCTTGATCTTTTGTTATTCCAAATGAAATTTGTTATAGGTTTTCCTAATTCAGTAAAGAAGTTTTTTGGTAATTTGATAGGTATGGCACTAAATAGGTAAATTAATTTGGGTAGGATGTTCATTTTTATTATGTTAGCTCCTCCTACCCATGAACAGTTAATGGCTTTCTAATTGTTGAGGTCCAGTTTTATTTGTTTGGAAAGTGTTTTGTAGTTGTTTTCGTATAATAGATGTGTTTGTTTTGTTAGATTGATTCCCAAGTATTTTATATTGTCTAGTGTGGTTTTAAATGGTGTTTCTCTTTCTACCTCTTGCTGCTCTAATGTGTTGGAAATGTATAGAAATGCTCATGATTTATGTGCATTTATTTTGTATCCTGCCACTTTGCTAAAGTTGTTGATTATTTCTACCAGCCTCTTAGTTGATTCTCTAGGATTTTTTAAGTAGACCATCATATCATCTGCAAAGAGTGATAGCTTAGTCTCCTCATTCCCTATTTTGATACCTTCAATTTCTTTTTCTCCTCTAATTGCTATTGCTAGTGTTTCTAGTACTATGTTGAATAATAGAGGTGATAATGGGCATCCTTGTTTCACTCCTGATCTTATTGGGAAGGCTTCTAATTTATCCCCATTGCATATAATCCTCGTTGATGGTTTTAGGTATATATTGTTTATTATTTTTAGGAAAGGTCCTTCTATTCCTATACTTTTCTATGTTTTCAATAGGAATGGATGCTGTATTTTGTCGAAGGCTTTTTCAGCATCTATTGAGATAATCATGTGATTTTTGTTTGTTAGACTGTTGATATGGTCAATTATGTGGATGGTTTTCCTAATGTTGAACCATCCTTGCATTCCTGGTATAAATCCCACCTGATCATGGTGGATAATCTTCTTAATTACTTGCTGGAGTCTCTTTGCTAGTATTCTATTTAAGATTTTTGCATCTATGTTCATTAGGGAGATTGGTCTGTAGTTTTCTTTCTCTCTTTTTGATCTCCCTGGCTTTGGAATCAGTACCATATTTGTGTCATAAAAGAGATTTGGTAGGATTCCTTCTTTGCTTATCATATCAAATAATTTGTATAGTATTGGCATTAGTTGCTCTTTGAATGTCTGATAGAATTCACTTGTGAATCCATCAGGTCCTGGTGATTTTTTCTTAGGGAGTTCTTTAATGGCTTGTTCAATTTCTATTTCTGATATGGGATTATTTAGGTATTCTATTTCTTCTGCTGTTGATCTAGGCAGTTTATATTTTTGTAAATATTCATCCATATCTCCTAAATTGTTATATTTGTTGCCATATAATTGGGCAAAATAGTTCTTAATGATTGCCTTAATTTCCCCTTCATTATAGGTGAGGTCTCCCTTTTCATCTCTAATACTGTCAATTTCATTTTCTTCTTTCCTTTTTCTTATTAGATTGACCAGTATTTTGTCTATTTTATCTGTTTTTTCAAAATACCAGCTTCTAGTCTTATTAATTCAATAGTTCTTTTACTTTTGATTTTATTAATTTCTCCCTTAAGTTTTAGTATTTCTAATTCATTACCAATTCATTAATCTCTGTCCTCCTTAATTTGTTAATATATGCACTCAAGGATATAAATTTCCCCCTGAGTACTGCCTTGGCCGCATCACACAGAGTTTGGTAGGATGTCTCATCATTGTCATTCTCTTCAATGAAATTATTGATTGTTTCTATGATTTCTTCTTTGATAGTTTGGTTTAGGAGAATCATATTATTTAATTTCCAATTGTTTTTTGATTTGCCTGTCCAGGTGCCCTTACTGATTATTATTTTTATTGCATTATGATCTGAGAAGGTAATATTTATTATATCTGTTCTTTTGCATTTGTTTGCCATGACTCTATACCCTATAACATGGTCAATCTTTGTAAATGTACCATGTGCTGCTGAAAAGAAGGTGTATTCCTTTTTGTCCCTATTTATTTTTCTCCACATATCAATTAAATCTAATTTTTCTAGGACTTCATTCATCTCTCTTACCTCTTTCTTATTTATTTTTTGGTTTGATTTATCTAGATCTGAAAGAGAAATATTTAGATCTCCCACTAGTATGGTTTTACAATCTATTTCCTTCTTGAGCTCTGCCAGTTTCTCCGTTATGAATTTGGATGCTATACCACTTGGTGCATATATATTGAGCAGTGTTATTTCCTCATTGTCTATACTGCCTTTAATCAGGATGTAATGACAATCCCTGTCTTTTTTAATCATATCTATTTTTACTTTGGCTTTGTCAGAGATCATGATATCCACTCCTGCCTTCTTTTTCTCATTTGATGCCCAAAAGATTTTGCTCATACCCTTAACCTTGAACTTGTGTGTGTCTACCGCCTCATATGTGTTTCTTGTAGAAAACCTATGGTAGGATTTTGGTTTCTGATCCACTCTGCTATTTGCTTCCGTTTTATGAGCGAGTTCATCCCATTCACATTCAGAGTTACAATTGTTAGTTGTGTATTCACTGACATTTTTGTATCCTCCCCTAGACCCACTCCGTCTTATTACACTATTTTCTTTTACACCAGTGGTTTGCTTTGAGCCAGTATCCCTTATCCCCTCCCTTGATGGACTTCCCTTTCTTCCCCCACCCTTGTTATTCCCCTATTTTTGTTTTTTAATGACCAAATGAATTCCCTCCCCCTTCTTCTCCTCCCTTTTTTTGGCCTCCCCACTCCCCTGCTCCCTTTGGTTTATCCCTTCTGACTTTCTCAGTAGGGTTAGATAGAATTTTTTATCTGGATGGATAATAAAGCTACTCTTCCTTCTCCGGGTTGATTACACTGAGAGTAAGGTTTGATTTTGCTCTCTTCCTCTCCTTCTTATGGTAGTCAGCTTTGATGGTAGTTGATTCTTGGATGCAGACCCAATTCTCTTACCTTCCTGAATATCATATTCTAATCCTTGTGGTCCTTTAGTGTGGAGGCTGACAGATCATGACTGGGGCTCCTTGATATCTGAATTGTCTCTTTCTGACTGCTTAAAATATTTTCTCCTTGGCCTGGAAGCTCTTGAATTTGGCTATTGCATTCCTGGGGGTTGTCTTTTAAGGATATAATGTAGGGGATGATCTATGGACTATTTCAATGTCTATTTTGCCCTCTTATTCAAGAATATCAGGGCCATTTTCTTGGATAACTTCTTGTATTATGATGACAGGGATTTAATTTTTTTCCAGGCCTTCAGGTAGATCAATAATTCTCAAATTGCCTCTCCTGGATCTAGGTCAATTAACTTTACATTGAGATATTTCTTGTTTCCTTCTATTTTGTCATTATTTTGATTTGACCAGAGCGAGGCTGTGGAAGCAGCCCCAAAGACTGCTCAAGGAGCCTCGGGCAGAGGGGCAGACCAGGATCTACAAGGAGGCCTGACCCCGAGGACCAGAGCCCCCGGGAGCTTGGAAGGCGCAGGCAGACCCTGAGTGCGAAGACAAAGCGGAAAAGGGGCAGGGCTAATGATGGCAAGCAATAGGGAAGTCCAGAAGAAAAAGACTATCAAGAGAAACTCTGGAACATTTGACAACTTCTACAGAGAGAAAATCCAGACAACAGAGGAGGGAAAACAAAAATCCAAACCTCCCCCAAAAAATGAAAGCTGGTCACAAGCTATTGAAGAATTCAAAAATGAAATGCTGAGGAAGATGGAAGAAATCTGGTAAGAAAATAACAGTTTAAAAGGCAGAATTTCGCAATTGGTAAGTGAGACAAGTCAACTGAAGACCAGAAATGACCAGATTGAAAAGGAAAACCAAAACATTAAAGCTGAAAACCAAAAGATTATAGCCGAAAACCAGTCCTTAAAGGCTAGAATCGAACATTTAGAAACCAATGATCTCTCAAGACAACAAGAACAAATAAAACAAAGTCAAAAGACTGATAAAATAGAAGGAAACATGAAATATCTCAATGAGAAAGTGACAGACCAAGAAAACCGGTCGAGAAGAGACAACTTGAGAATCATTGGTCTTCCAGAAAAGGCAGAAATTAATAGAAACTTGGACTCCATACTTAAAGAAATTATTCAGCAAAATTGCCCTGAAGTTCTACAACAAGAGGGCAATATAGACACTGAAAGGATCCATAGATCACCCTCTACACTGGACCCAGAAAAGTCAACACCCAGAAATATAATAGCAAAATTGAAGAGCTTTCAAGTAAAAGAAAAAATCTTACAAGAAGCCAGAAAGAGACAATTTAAATATCAAGGAGCACCAATAAGGATCACACAGGATCTGGCAGCCTCAACCCTAAAAGACTGCAAGGCTTGGAATACAATATTCAGAAAGGCAAGAGAGCTGGGCCTTCAGCCACGAATCAACTACCCAGCAAAACTAACCATATACTTTCAGGGGAAAGTATGGGCAATCAACAAAATTGAAGAATTCCAAGTTTTTGCACAAAAGAGACCAGGACTAAATGAGAAGTTTGACACTCAACCACAAAAATCAAGAGAAAGATGAAAAGGTAAATAAGAAACAGAGGGAAAAGAAAGAAAACTCATAATCTTTTAAGCTTGATTCTTTAAGGGCATAAATAAGATCTAATTATCTGTATTACTAGGTGGAGAAATGCTATGTATAATTCTCTGTAGTGACCTCTATACACTATTATAATATTCACTATTATAGCAACCAGAAGAATAATTCATAGGGAGAGGACAGGATACTAAATGGTCTAAGATGACATAGGGGGTGGGAAAGAGGGGGGGCATAGTAGGGGACACCAAGAAAAATCTGAGTAAATAAGAAAAATAAGATATTCTATTACACACAAAGAGGGCATGGGAAGGGGAAGGGATAAATACTACCATAAGAAGGAGAGAATGACCTCCAGGAATTGATGCAGAGTGAAAGGAGCAGAACCAGGGGAACATTGTACACAGAGAGTATTTTGGGGTAAGAATAGAAGTTTATTGATTATATCAGATTTATTGGTTAGGTGAGCATCATAGCCAATAAAAGTATATTATATATATATATGTCCCTATTGTTGTATCTCATTATCAGGAATGACCTGATCTGCCTCAGACAGTCTAATATTGGAATAATATTTAGATATGGGTATTGATACATTAGCCTTATAGATAAGAAATAGAAAAGTCTGTTTCAAAAGCAAGTTGGAATCTGGAGAAGGGCTGAGGCAAAGGTTCCGTGGAATGTTAGAGTGAGCTAGAGATTAACTGACATTCCAGGGCAGTTACTCCTGGATGCTGAGGAGTGATAGGCTTTGCTCTCTCACTGAAACTTGGTGAAAGAGCCTGCTAACCTCTTGGTATTCCTTGTGTCAACCTGGGAATACTAGGATTTCAGTTCAGTAACTGTCTGGTTGTGGTTGAAGAGTTATCCATCTCTGAGAAGAACAATCTTATCTTTTCTCTAGGCTCTGAGTAAAACTCAGAGTCAAGGCTGAGCTTTGACTAAGCCTCAGTCAGATTGCTCTTGCTGGCCCTTTTTATATTTGGAGACAAAGGACTATACACAAATATTTATAAGGATATTCATTTAGATTATTGTAGGTAGAATAATTGGGGTTAGTTAGAAATAGAAAGATTTAGTGTGGCCTGGGAAACCAGGACCGAAGAGACTTCATGCGAAGTCAGCTGGGTAGCTGGGTTTGGGGTTTTAAGTAGAGTCCCTTAGAAATAGAAAATCCTTTTATATATCCTTATACCCTTTACCAATCCTATTAATATTAATAAATTAGCTTTAATTTGTATATATTAGTCTCCACAGTACTTTTTACTGTACAAATCCCAGAGGTGAAAGCCAGCTAGACTTCATCTCACAATAGCAACTTAGGGATACTTTTGGGATAGTTACCAAAAGTATCAACAGTTTATATACCATCCTTACACTAATGAATAGATTTCTAGGAGCTCGTTATTCAGCCCCTCCCTTGCCATCCCAAGACATCTTTAATTGGTCATAGGTAATTAAGAGGTACTTCATCATCCTATTCATCTTTTTCCATTTCTACACCATGGGAAACTCACACACAGGAAAAGAACCTTAGTTCCTTCAATTACTTAACCAATTCTATTTAAAAGGAAGACATTCCTTGAGATCCAAATGACAAAGAAAATGCAAGATGCAGCAGACTGGATGGTATCTTTGAACCAGGTCCCAGACAGAGAAATACATAGTATTTCTCCCTAATGTATAGGAATTAATAGTATATGAAAAATAAATTCTCACTCTACCACATAGATGGGCTATTTAAATACCTCTTCCTTTACCATCCTTCTTCTCCCTCTACAAAGCATTTTTGTGCCTCGGGTTTTTCATTTCCAGTGCTCTGTTCCAATGAATTATCTTCACTGGAACAGAGCAATATCAAAGAGTAATTTGCTTAAGAGCATAATCATTAGTTCAAAATTTTAAATAGCAAACATTGCTCACAATTATTACCAATATTTAGCGACATTACTTGAAGCACTTATTCTATTTATTGGCATCAGTAAAAACAAAAATATTGGGGAAAAGAAAGGAAAAAATTACGTACTACATAATTATTTCTAGGGCTAACCCTCATTCCAGAAACCGTCCACAAAAATTCTAAGAACACTACCTACATGCTGCATGTATAACAATAGACAGGATTTAAATTCTCTTCTTACATAGATCGGTATAAACTAACAGCCTATAAGAAAGGGCTCTGAATCAAATTGTTTCTTCCATCCATGTTGACCTTGACTTCCCATCCATACTGAGCTTGACCCAGAGTAGCTTTTTAAGTTATAGATGTGAAGAATGAAAACACTGAATAGCCAACACAAAGCTACTTAGACATCTCACTTGACTTAGTCAGTATGTATGCAGGAAGGTGTTCTCTTATATTTCTCAGGATCTAGAGCAATGTCTAAAATAGAAAAACACAATGAATGCAACACACAAATAGAATCCCAAAATTATTAGAAAAAATTTCTATGAATTTATGAGATTAAAAACAATGTGGTGGCAAGTCTTAGCTTTTAATTCACAGAAGGTGAATATAAAAAGAAGGACAAAGCTTTTCTTGGTAGAGGCAAATAATGTTGAGTTATTTCCAATTGGAGCATTAAAAAAGTTAAGCACATTTTGAAGATATCTAAAATTTGTTAATGTGTCTAAAAGTATAGCAAAAATGACAGCATATTTTCTTTGTCTGAAGAAATGGGAAACAATTGGAATTTCAATTGCTCTATTGTAGGCAAATAAAGTTTCCAAAATTTAAGATGTCCTTGATCCTACTCTTTCTTGAAAGTATAAAAAAATTTAAACATGTACTTAAGCATATGAAAAGACACTTGGGATAATCTTATTTCACCATATTAGGGAGCAAGGGTTTGCTCATCTCTCAAAAAAACAGTACCGTACCAGGAAGATCTATTTAGAAGTATTATATCAGTAACACAGTTAGATAACTTTGGGGCCAAGTTTATAATCATTATTAATCCAAAAGAGGTATATAATTAGCAAGTCCTCTGTGGAATCTAGTATAAAAAAGAATCTCTTTTTTATTTCAATTTTGTTTTATTTTTTAAAATTAGTCTTTTCTCCACTCCACTCCCGAATTGAGAAAACAAGGGTGGGAGGGTGCAATCCTCTATTACAAGCATATATAGTGAAGCAAAATAAAATTACTCATTGGTCTTGTAAAAAAATATGTCCCCATATCACTAAAAAACTGAGAAACAAGAAAAATCAAAATCTCTCATTAGCATGGATAGTCAGGCAAAATAAAATTTTCATTGAACATGTGTAAAAAAATGTCTTATTCTATTGTCTTTCTTTCAGGTGCTGGGTAGCATAATAAGTCTTTAGGAATCAAATTTAACCATTATTTTGAACAGATTTTCCAAGTTTTCTTTATATATTATATATGTATATGTATATATATATCACATATATGTAAGTTTTGTACAATAGTATTCCATCACACTTATGCTGTAGCTTCTTCATGCAATTGCTAATTCATGAATACTTCCTCACCCCAAATAGAAGTATAAATATTTCTGTTCATTCTTAGAATTGATTTTGCTTACTACAAATCCCCCTTTAGTCAATCCTCCCTCCAATTCCCCCCACTTTTTTCCCTTTCCCTCTTATTTTACTAGTGAGGGAAATGTATTTTCATATTCAGCTGTGTGTTTTATTCCTTCTTTTGGCCAATTCAAATGAGTTTCAAGAATTAGCCATTTTTTCTGTATTTTTTCCTCCTTGTTTGTATAGATGTCTACCTGTGCACCCCCATTATATAAGACAATTTTTCATAATTTATCTCCCCTTCAACTCTTTCCTCACAAGTATTATTCTTGCTTTTCTTTTTAAAATTTATTTAATTTACTTTATTTTTTTAGAATAATTTTCCATGGTTCCATGAATTATGTTCTTTCTCTCCCCTCCACCCCCATCCCTGTAGTCAACATGCATTTACACTGGGTTTTACATGTGTCAATGATCAAGACCTATTTCCATATCATTGATAGTTGCACTGGGGTGGTCAATTAGAGCCTGCATCCCCATCATATCCACATCAACCCATGTGGTCAAGCATTTTTTTTCCTTCTGTTTCTATTCCCATAGAACTTCCTCTGGATGTGCATAGCATTCATCCTCATAAGTCCCTCACAATTGTCCTGGGTCATTGCATTGCTGCTAGTAGAGAAATCCATTAAATTCCATTGAACTTATCTTAGGGAATATTGATTTATACCTAGTTTCTGCCAAACTAGCATTAAGTTGTATCAGCAATTTTTACAAAAGTGATTTCTTATGCCAATAGCCTGGATCTATACCTTTGTCAAGTACAAGGTCAAAACTATAATATTTTACTACTGTTTGTTGTATGTCTGATCTGTTCCATTGATCTACATTTCTATTTCTTAGCCAGTACTAGATAGTTATGATAATTGCTGCTTTATAATTCAGCTTATAATCTGGTACTGCTAGACCTCCTTCCTTTATTTTTTTTATAATTCTTTAGATAATTTTGATCTTTTGTTCTTCCAAATGAATTTTGCTATGATTTTTTCTAGTTCAGTAAAATAATTTTTCAGTAATTTGACTGGAATGGTGTTGAATAAGTAGATTAATTTAGGTAGGATTACTGTTTTAATTATCTTGATTCTGTCCATCCATGAATAATTAATATTTCTCCAGTTATTTAGATCTGATTTTACTTGTGTAAGAAAGTTTTGTGTAATTATTATCATGTATTTCCTGGGGATATTTTTTGGCAGGTATAGTATTTTATTCTACCTATAATTATTTTAAATGGAATATTGCTTTTCATCTCTTCACAGAAGATTTTGTTGGTGATATATAAAAATGCTAATGATTTTTGAAGGTTTATTTTATATCCCACTACTTTACTAAAATTATTGATAGTTTCGACTAACTTTTTTGATTGAAACTCTATGATTTCCCATATATACCTACATATCATCTACAAAAATAGATATTTTCATTCTGTTTGCCTATTCTGATTCTTTCAATTTCTTTTTCTTCTCTTTTTGCTTTTGCAAGATGTTAATGTTAAATAATATTGATAATAATGGGCATCTTTGTTTCACTCCTGACCTTAATGGAAAGGTGGCTAGTTTATCTAATACTTGCTGATGATTTTAGATAGATTCTTTATATAATTTTAAGAAAATCTATATGATTTTCAGCATTTTTAATAGGAAGGAGTATTGTATTTTTTTAAACCCTTGTACTTTGGTGTATTGTCTCATAGGTGGAAGAGTGGTAAGGGTGGGCAATGGGGGTCAAGTGACTTGCCCAGGGTCACACAGCTGGGAAGTGGCTGAGGCCGGGTTTGAACCTAGGACCTCCTATCTCTAGGCCTGACTCTCACTCCACTGAGCTACCCAGCTGCCCCTGGGAGTATTGTATTTTATCAAAGCTTTTTTCTGAATCTATTAATATAATCAATTATGTTGATAGTTTTTCTTATATTAGATCATCCTTGAATTCCTGGTATAAATCTTATTTGGTCACAATGCGTAATCTTTGTCAGATATATTGTAGTCTCCTGGATAGTATTTTACTTGGGATTTTTGCATCCATATTCATTAATGAAATTGGTCTACAATTTTCTTTCTCTGTTTTTGCACTTCCTGGCTTGACTAAATGCCATATTTGTTTCATAAAAAGAGTTCATTGAAACTCCTTCTTCATCTATTATTTCAAATAATTTATTTAATATTAGAATTGGTCAATCTTTAGATGTTCATTAAAATTCTCTCTCAAATCCTTCTAGTCCTAATGTCTTTTTATGGGAAATTCATTTATGGCTTGTTCAATTTCTTTTTGCTAAAATAAATTCATTTAGATATTTTATTTCCTCCTCTGGTAGTGGAGGCAGTTTATACTTTTGAAATTGTTCTTCAATTTCACTCATGTTAAATTTGTTATCATATAATTGATTAAGATAACTCTTAATTGCTTTAATTTATCTTCATTGGTGGTATATTCACCCTTTCATTTTTAATACTATTGATTTTGTTTTCTTCCCACTTTTAAAAATTACATTAACCAATGAGTATATATTTTGTTGATTTTTTTCATAAAACCAGCTCCTAGATTTATTTATTAACTCAATGGTTTTCTTACATTCAATTTTATTGATCTTGTCTTTAATTTTTAGGATTTTCAGTTTGGTCTTTAGTTTGGGATTTTTTATATGTTATTTTTTCTAATCTTTTTAATTACATTCCAAAATCGTTGATCCATTCTTTCTCTACTTTATTAATAGAATATTTAGAGATGTAAATTTTCTTCTAATTACTGCTTTTGCTATATCTCACAGGTTTTGGTATATTATCTCATTATTATCATTCTCTTTGATATTATTTATTGTTTCTACTTTAGCCCAGTTATTCTTTAAGATTAAGTTACTTAGTCTCCAATTAATTTTTATTTTGTGTTTCCATATGTTATGAATAAAAATTAATCTTGGAGACTTTATACTAAATTTATAAATATTTATTAATAAAGAGAAAGAAAGAGAGAAATAACGTTTTCAGTCTATCTAACTCAAAAAGTCTCCAGTCAAGTTACTTCTACTCAATCAAGTCCTGGATTCTCCATGGGCCTTGGTCCATTTCACAAGTAGGGGCCAGGCAGCCTAGCCACCCACATCATTGGGCCAGACAAATTAAGGCCATCCAAGGAACAGGCTTGAGTTCAGGAAGGGACAGGAGCTCAAGAGACCCAATTCCTGAATTCCCAGACAGGGCAGCTATCACTTGCCAGAGTTGGCTTACATAGATAAAATGAGAGAGATCTTTTCACAAGCTCAAAGAATAGCAGAGTGAGTGAATGTACTTCCCACACTGGCTTTTCAAGCTCAATCTGAACCTTCACTATTATTGTTTTGTTATCTATTTCCATTTGAAATTCATTTAGCTTTTCCTTTAAAAATTTGGATACTATAACATTTGGTGCATATAACTTTTCAGGTTTACCTTCTTATGATTCTTATAAATTGAATTTTCTACAGAATTCTCTGTTTCTACTGTTTTCTCCCCCAAAAGTAGTTGAGAATTATTTAGTTCATTAAATATCAATTTTTTCCCTTTTGTAATTTTATCAGCTTTGCTGGGTATATTATTCTTGATTGTAAACCCAGATCCTCTACCCTTTGTTCTTCTAATGTTGAAATTTCTTAGTCTTATGTTATTCTGACTGTAGCTCTACACTATTTAAATTGGTTTTTTCTTGTTGTATTGTCTCCTTAACCTGGGAGTTATGGAAGTTAGCAATGATGTTCCTGTGCATTTTCATCTTGGGATCCCTTTTTAGTAGTGATCAGTAGATCCTTTCAATTCATATTTTACTCCCTTGTTTTAGAAATTCTGGGCAATTTTTCTAAATGGTTTCTTGGAGTATGATGTCTAAAAATTTTTTATCCTAACTTTCTGGTAGTCTGACAATTCTTATATTGTCTGTTCTGGGTCTATTTTTCAGGTCAGGTTTTTTTTTCTGTAAAAAGATGTTTCATATTCTATTCTATTGTTTAATTCTTTTGGTTTTGTTTGTTATTTATTGTTGCCTTAAGAAGCCATTAGCTTCTCCTTGTCCAATTATATTTCTTAATAAATTATTTTCTTCTGTGAGTTTATGGATCTTTTTCAATTTGGGTGATCTTTCTTTCATAATTTCTAGATTTTCTTATATTGTTCTTTCTTTCTTCTAGTTTCTCCACAATCTCTCTCGTTTGATTTTTGAAATCATTTTTGAGCTCTTCCAAAAGCTCTTTTTGTGCTTCAAACCATTTGGTGTTTTTCTTTGCTTTTTTAGAAGGAAGTGCTCTAACTTCACTGTCCTCTTTGAACCATCTTCTCTGTCCCCATAATAGCTATCTATAGTTGGGTACTTTCTTTTTGGAATACTCGTTTTTTTCCAAATCTTAGCAGTCAAACTAATAGACTTAACTGTTAGTTTTATGTTTAATTTGGGCTATCTTCCCAGGGAATGAGGGGTGATTACTCAGGTTTCAGGACTTTTTGTGTTTGTTATTTCTTGGGTCTTACTTAGTTCTTCCAAGTTCTATAATCCAGGGTTACGTGTAGTTCCTACTTCCCCCACCCCAACCTCACCTCAAACTTCAGGTTATGATTGACTTCAAGTGTACCAAATAGAGGCCTCCCAGTAATTCTGTAATTCAAGCGCCTGAAGTCCTTCCCTATTGAAAAGAACTAGGAAAACACTGTACACATTAACAGCAATATTGAACAATGATCATCTGTGAAAAACTTACCTATTCTGAGCAATACAATGGTCCAAAACAATGCTGAAGGACTTATGACAATAATGGTTATTCACTTCCAGAGAAAGAACTGATGGATTCTGAATGTAGATCAAATAATTCTATTTTTACTTTATTTGCATGTGTTTTTGTTTTTATTTTTGGATTTTTATGAGTATTCTTTCATAGCATGACAGAAATATGTTTTGCAAGTCATACATGAATAACTGTGAAGAGAGAATTAGACTGTCTTAGTTTATTTTTAATATGCAATCAATCAGCAAACTTTAATTTAATCAAATCAAGAATTTAAAGTACCCCTACTTAGTACCTAGCTAACCATTAAGTAAGAAAGCTCACAAGTCACTTACTAGTTCACACCCCCCAAAGGCCACAAGTACTGTCCTCCCTTGGGTAGTGCTAGGCAAATTGGGAGGCTGTGATTGGTTCCCATGAAGTGAGAAAGAGATAGAAAGTGATGTGGGAAAAGGACTATAAAAGGCATGACCAAAGGATAAGATTCACTTTTTGCTTCTTTGGTTCTTCAGCAAGGAGACCCTCTTTTGGTTGGTGGTTCAATGAGACCTTCTCTTCAGCATGAGATCTGGTGAGATTCTCCAAGGTCTGAGCCTTGTGTGCTCTGAAGGCTCTCAGTGATTTTTCAGTGTCTCCTGGCTCTTTAGATTTCAGCTTCCTATTTAGGACTTTGGATTCTGGTGATATTCCCATTCAGATCTGCATTCACAGTCTAGGATTAGGGAAACTGTAGCTAGACAATTTTTTCCTACTTATTTCCTATATGTCATACCTCTACACAATTGTAAATAAAAGCTGCTAACATTTTCTCTGACTTGAGTGTTAATATTTTATAAAAAGCAACCACAATCTTACTTTTATAACTCTCATATTTAGTTGAACCTAATTTTAAATCTTACATAACCTAGATCAAATTGCTTACAATCTCAGGAGTAGAGGATGGAAGGGAGGGAGAGATGAAGTTTGGGTGTTATAATTTCAGAAAACATGTAAAAGATTGTTATTACATGTAATTACGGAAATAAAATATTATATAAAAATACTGCAAAGGAAAAAAGAGAATAAGACAAAAAGCAGAAGTAAAAAACTATTCTCTTCTCAAAAGATAAGTGTGACCTTTCTCTTTATCACCTGATGGAGGAGAAAGAGAAAGAAACATAAAAAGACATAAAGAAAGCAGAGATCAATCTATATTGGCCATAGTTGATAGGCATAGGGAAATAGAAATAATATCAAATTCTTGAGAATAGAGAGTTTAAGGCAGTATAACTGAAGCATAGAATTCATACATGGGAATAACTTGAAATTAGTTTAGAAATGCAAGCTGGTACCAGATTGTTTAGAAAATTAAACAAAAATCTAAAGATGTTGTATTTTCTTCTCAAGACAATAAGAAATCACTGAAAATTTCTGAGCAAGGGAATGACATGATTAGAGCTATACCATAAGATTATTTGGATAATCTGTGGAAGATGGATTAAAAGTGAGAGAAACTAGAAACAAGAAGAATAATTAGAAGGCAGTGGTGAATCAAAAGCATTTCTCAAACTCCAGTAAAAAAAAAAAAAAAAAAAACATTTTTCTATGCCAGTTAACGAGTTTAGGATTGAAACAAAAAAATGAAAGTTTCTGCTCTCAAGTAGTTTGCATTATACTGGGAGAAATAACTTGAACATAAACAAGTTGAGTCACCTCCCACCAAAATCTAATATATGAGAATAGTTCTTTCCTGAAAAAAAAAAAGATAAAACAAAATCCTTCCCAGGGTTAGTTCTCAAAGGAAAAACTGTCATTATCAAAATATGAGACAAATTTAATTCATTTCTGAATCCCACAAATTAACCCTCATTTAACATAATTAATAATTGTTTTTATAATTGATCTTTAATGCAAAAGAAGACAATGTAAAAAAACAATGCAAATGCTAAACTCACTGAAACAAATTGACATCATTTAGAAAATATATACATTTTCTTTCTTGGGAACATGATGTATGAAATTATCCCTATTATTTTAAAATTTTCTTTCTCGGGAATATGATGTATGAAATTATCACTATTACTAAAGAGCAAACCATTAGTATTCTTTGAGGATAATTTAACACAATAAAAGTCAACTGAAAAACTTTGAAAATAAGTGCATCAGTATTCATTCAAATCAGTCTTCATGAACAAGGACAAATGCAGGGATTTGATATGAAACTTTTCATAAAGACAGATTCTCAAAATCAGAATAGATCCATCTCAGGGTATTATTGTTTATAAACATGAATATGCAAGATATGATGGAACATTTGGCAAATAGATTTATCAAATAAATACAAGGTCAATTAGTAGATGAGTGATGGGAGACACTAGTTGCTGATAGGATTAGAAAAACAACTGTAGAAGATGTTATTTAAGTGGAGTTTTGAAGGAAACAAAGGATTTCAAGAGGACAGAGGTAAGTTAGGGGTACAATCTAGGAATAGGAAGAACCAGTGCAAAAGCATTAAGAGAGAAGGAATATATGTGAGGAATAGCAAAAGTTTACCTGGATTATATAATGCTTGGGGGAAATGATGTATAAAAAGTTTGGAAAAAGTGGGTTGACAAAAAAGTGGATATGAGAATTGAGGGATTGATGACTCCAAGGCTACAAAATTCAATAAATAAAAGGATAGTGAAACCCTAAAACGAAATGGGGAAACTTAGAAGAAATATATTCCAGAGGGAAAACAACAATCTCTATTTTATGTTGTTGAGTGGGAGATGCTAATGGACCACTTGAGTGTCCAGACTGCAATCCTAGAGATTAATTACATAGATTTTGGAATTATTTGCATAGTAAGCAATATTTAAACTTATGGGAGCAGAGTAGGATCACTGAGAAAAGTTAAAGTACAAAAAAATTAAAAGAGGGCCCAGTATAGAGCTCCAGGAGAAACTTGTAGCTAATAAATGGGATATGGGAAGTATACCAAAAAGGAATAATCCTATTAGAAATTAGAGAACCGGAAGATAGAAGTATCATGAAAACCTACATGGAATAATAAATGAATGAAATCAAAAGCATAAAAAAGTTTGAAAAGCATAAGGACAGAGAAGTACTCACTATGTTTAGCAATTAATAGCTTCTCCATTTTAAACAGAGTAGTTTCAGAATGGAAGGAGCGTCAGAAGCCAAATTACAAGAGATTGATTGAGAAGCAGAGGATGAAGAGTTAGAGGTAAATACAATTATGTATTTGTCAATCAGCAGAGTTTAGAATGAGTCAAGGAGTCATAGTAGAATTGGAGAAGACTAAAACATTCTGTAGATCATTTTTATAGGCTTTCCTGCTGTAAGAAAAACAAGGAAGTAAAAAATATGAATCTTTGGTTCTACAAGTGCTGCAAATTCCCAAGGCTTGGCAAGCTGCCTAGCACATAGTATTCCCTTAATAAATGCTTGTTAAAATGATGAATGAAACAAAAACAGTGAATCTTTGGCTCACATCTGAATCTTCTGAAGCTATATAGGCAGTATTTTAAAATAGAATTTGATGGAAATTTTCACAAATATGATTATTTCTTTTTAATAATTTCCTACAATGTATGGATGTCACCTTGCTTCTTTTTGTTTTGTTATGCTCTAGTACTGTCGCTTTTTAGAGGAAATGAAGGCAAAAATACTGAGTTATCCATTCAGAACTTCTTTATATGAAGGGGAAAGCTGTCAATATACTTCTCAGTTAAAGAGAAAGGCAGAAATATTTGGCAACTCTTCTAACTTAATTATATTGCAATACAAATTGGAATTCATGCAGACTAAAAAAGAAAAATATTTCTTCAATACTGTCCAGGAGACCATTAAGAAGTCTGAAATCCAAGTTGAAAATGTAAAGAACATTTGGCAATCTCTTACATAAGAATATATAACTCATTGTGAAGAATGAAGAAGAAATTAATAGCTAAAGGAGAGGGAATTTAAAAGTATTATTTTTTAAAACACTCAATTTTTTCTGAGGTATTTAATTCAATTCAATAGGCATTTGTTAAATACTCTCTATATATTTTTAATATCATGCAAACAACTGTGGGGAGGAGATGTGCAAAGGTTATAGGGAGGGGCAGCTAGGTGGCTCAATGGATAGAGAACCAGGCCTACAGAGAGGAGGTCCTGGGTTCAAATCTGACCTCAGATGTTCCCTAGCTGTGTAACCCTGGACAAGTCACTTAGCCCCCATTGCCTAGCCCTTACCATTCTTCTGTCTTGGAACCAATCCACAGTATCAATTCTAAGACAGAAGATAAGGGTTGTTTTTTTTAAAGGTTATACAGTGTTCTAAAGGACAGTTCTTTGGGGCAGCTGGGAAGCTCAGTGGATTGAGAGCCAGGCCTAGAGATGGGAGGTCCTAGGTTCAAATCTGGCTTCAGACACTCCCCAGCCATGTGACTCTGGGCAAGTCACTTGACCCCCATTGCTAGCCTTTACCACTCTTCTGCCTTGGAGCCAATACACAGCATTGACTCTATGACAGAAGGTAAGGGTTCTAAACAAACAAACAAACAAACAGATTAATAAATAAATAAATGAATGGATAGATAGATAGATAGATGATAGATAGATGATAGATAGATAGATAGATAGATAGATAGATAGATAGATAGATAGATAAATGAATGAATAAAAAATAAAATAAAGGACAGTTCTTCATTCTACCAAATGTGTCTTCTTCATACTTACATATGCACGTGTTTTCTTCCCTCCCTCCAAGAGAATGTAAGTCCCTGTTCCATTTTCTATCTGTGAAGCCCATGTAAACTCTGAGAATCCTCATGCCAACTCATACTCTTAAAGATATTTGGGGTCTCCAGAATTTGGTAACTTCTTACTCTCAGTGTTCCAGAAGTTTAGAGTGATAGTGCAATCTCCCACCAATGCATTTCCCGTGTTATGATTAAAAATGATGAAGGCCAAGATCAAAAGGGAGAATAGTATTTTAATAAAAGCCATGCTGATAGAGATAAACTGACCACGCGCCTGTAGGAAACCTATTCCAACATCACCTCCGCCATTTACCTTCCTCTCTCCCCGAGCTCAGGTAGCTAAAGAGGAAGTTCCAAGTCACTTCCCCCTCTTTTAAAACAGTCTCTCACCTTCAATACATCATCCAAAACAGGAAACCCATTGGACCACGGGAAATGTAGTTTTAAGGACCCCCACAGGTCCACAGAAGTTTGTCAAACACTATATTGAGGTTCAATCCTTCCAAATAGAACCCCAGGTAATTTTAACTAACACACCCTCCAATATTATTATTGGAGATTTATATAATTAGTGAGCCTTAAATTGTCTTTACAAAAGAGTATTAATTAAGGTCTTACCAAAAAAAAAAAACAGTTGAAACATTCTTCCAATGTGACTGACTTTTCATCAAGTACATATAGATGTCAGGGGAAAATTGTTTCATATTTAAATAGTCCATGCGTCAAAGGATTAATTTATTGATGGAAGTCCTTTCCTCTCACCATGTCTCATAGACAGAGACCTAGAGAATTTTGCTCAGACATCAACTGGATGACCAGATGTGGGAATCATGGAAGAATTTTCACACAGGACAGTTTCATTTCTCATCTAAGATCATGCAACTAAGGTTTCCTTTTTGAATTAGGAAGCTTGATTTTCTTTTCCCTAAATTTAGTCAGTGATAAAACTTGATCTATCTGTGTGGGTCCAGGGTAGAGGACTCCCCTGAAGAGGGAAAGGGACAGCACCAAATCGTCCAAGCCCCCTGGATCAAATGCTAGTTTTGTCATAGATCCCAGTATCTGAGTTCAGAGTACAGGGGCCCTTCTATGGAAGAGGAAGAGGGCAAAGACCTTAGCTTCCTGAAACCAGAAGATTATTATTAATGCTCAAATATTAAGCAAATAGTGAAGTATTAACTTCGAGCCTACCCAAAATTCCTAATAACTGTGGGGAGAGTCCCACAGGGCCCATAGATTTTAGAAAGAGACTAACTTTCCTACCCAAAAAGGGAGGCTTGATTTTTTTATTTTCTGTTTCATTTTGTTTACTGTTTTGGGTTGGCAAATTTGCAAGCAACAAAATGAGTGGTAACCTATTAGCACTGTGTAAAAATGGTATTTTATTTAAGTTGCACTGACATATTTAGAAGTATTATAAATATGCAAAGTTCTAGATCTGATTGTGAACCAAGCTATATAAATATTTCCTAAACTCTTTATTACAATGTGGAAGATATTCAAAAAATAAATGAAGACTCTTTTCAAGTCACTAAAGAACTTTTTTTGATGTGACATTTGCCAATCACATTTCAGAATATTTCCTGAGAATGGCAATTGCTAAAAAGTGAGGAAAGAGTATAAGGTTATATGTGAAACAAATTCCAGTTCCATTTTAGCTTTATATTTTCACTAGTTGAGAACATATCTCAATCCCTCTAAAAACCATAGATAATGTATAAAAAGATCATTTGATTATATTAAATGATGACAGTCAAAATGTTTATACCAAATGGCTGTGTGATTTTATATTGTCATTTGGTCCTGTATAAAGGCATTAATTTGACTGGAATGGAAGCATTTCCGAAAAAAGGAATGTGCAACTTGATAATATATTCATGAGGAGAAAGAGAAGCCTTGACCAGGTCTTCTTCTCTTTCTTCCTTTGACCAAATATTATAGTTTTCCATTTCCACTTCTTAAAAAACATTCCAGATTGACTAGCAGTAATGTTCACATCAGAACCAAGATCTAACTGGACACATTCACTATGCTTAGAGGAAACTCCTTAATCACATCCAAATGTGAGAAAAGCCATTTCAGCAGCCGGAACTATATTACTCATTGGGGAGGTATGTTTTCTAAGCCTGAGTCCGCCTTCCTATGCTATCTACATAGTGTGGATAGAGAGCTTTGTATCAACTATTATTGTTATCTCACCTTAAGATACACCTTTTTCCAAAAGCTTCTTAAGACAAGTTGACTAAAAGTTTCTTAACCAATAGTGATGGAATGAGGAGGGCTGCATACTGAGAGAGGTCTGAGTCCATGGCATCAGGAAAACATCTTTTGAGCATGGAAGAGTTTATGAGCCAAAAGGACATAGATAATATCATAGGAATTAAAGGGGATAATTTTGATTACATGAAGTTAAAAATGTTTTGCAAAAACAAAACTAATCCAGACAAAATTAGAAAGAAAGCAGGAAATGAGGGAGGGAGGGAAGAATTTACAGCTAGTTTCTCTGAGAAAGTCTTCATTTCTCAAATACATAAAACTGATCCAAATTTATAAAAATGAGAGCCATTCCCAATTGATAATTGATCAAATGGCATGAATAAATGGTCTTCAGAAGAAGAAATGAAAGCAATCAGTTTTGTTGTTTAGTAATTTTTTAGTTATGTCTAACTCTTCATGATCCCTTTTGGGGGTTTTCTTGGGAAATATACTAGATTAGTTTGCCATTTCCTTCTCTGATTCATTTTACAGGTGAGAAAAAATGAGGCAAAGAGGATTAAGTGAATTGCCCATAATCACACAGCTAAGAAGTGTCTGAGGTCAGATTTAAACTCAAGATGAATCTTCCTGACTTCAGGCCTGCTCTCTATCCATCTGCCATCTAGCTGCCCCACAAGCAACCAACAGTCACATGAAAAAAATGCTCTACTTCACCCTTGATTAGAAAAATGCAAATTAAAACAGATACTACCTCACAACTATCAGTTTGGCTAACATAATAGAAAAGGGGAAAGTTGAAAGCTAAAGGAGATGTAAAAAAAAATAGGAATGCTAGTGTACTGATAGTGGAGTTGTAAACTGGTCCGAGCATTCTCTAGAATAATTTAGAATTCTACCCAAAGGGCTATAAAACTGCATATACCCTTGACCCAGCAATGCAATGCAACCACTAGGTATAAATCACAAAAACATCAAAGAAAGGAAAAAGAACCTATTTGTACAAAAAATGATTATGTCAGCTTTTTTATGGTGACACAGAATTGGAAATTATGGGGATGTCTTTCATTTGGGGAAAGGACTCCTATTAAAAAATGTTAACTGTCTCCAGAAAGAAAACTGGTTAATTCTGATTACAGATTTAAAAATACATTTTTCACTTTTTAAAAAAAATTTCTTGGGTTTGTGTATGTTTTCTTTAGCAATATAGATAATATAGAAAAGTGTTTTTCATGTCTTCATATGTATAATTGACATCATATTATTTGCCTTATCAAGGAATGGGAGAGGGAAAGAATTTAGAAATCGAAATTTTTAAAAAACATATTTTTAAAATAAAATTTTTAAGTAATTGGGAAATATTTACTGAAATTAAAATGTGCTTTCAGTAAGGAAAATATACATCATTCCTCAAGGAAGTTTCCTATATTCATAAGGGGGAGATATATTCAACTTCTGGAAATGCAGTTTGTAAGAGAGAGTAGGAACTGGTATAGGGATTGTCCTAGCTTATAGTTGCTACAGTTGTATTCCTATTGCTCTAGCAATCAATGTGAAATACAATAGATGCTTTACAAATGCTTGATTTTAAGGAGTAAAAAAAGAGAACAGGGGAATAGGGAGAAAAAAATCAAAATTGAAAGTAGTTACAGGAGTTAGCATTCTCCTTCTGAGAGGAAATTAAATAATATATAGGCCTATAAAAGGAGAAAAGCAAGGCTATCCCATTTTTACACCACTTAAACTCAAACCTGGATTACCCATGAAAATGTGAAATATTGTCTTTTGATTAATTTTCCTGAATAGAAAATGCATTTATAGAACAAGTCAGAGTGCCTGGAGAAAAATAAAGTCTTTCTAAATTTAATAAATTAATTAGTCAGCATAAGTAATCATTTCCAGCCCCATTTTTCCCATCCCTCATTAGGGAAAAAGGTAAGTGAATTATAAGGATCTTTAAAATGCCATCAAAAACTCTGTGGAGTAGAAGAAGAACCCATTCTCCTTTGGGGGAATGCTGGACCTATGAGAAGGAGAGAATAATAGCCTTATTATCATCCAGCCTTGAAAGAAATTTAGTTACATGTACTTATTGCAGGCTTATTGTGGACATTGTATAAGGTAACGCTATAAAGGAGCACCAGAGAAGTAGAAAACAGATGGTCCTTCCCAAATAAATTTATACTCTGGATGAAGAGACCAGACTCACAGAAATAGTAAATTGATCAAAATGATCAAACAATGTATGTGAATACATATATATGTATGTATACATTAATGTATATATGCATATATGCATAGTAGTGCAGTCAAATGATAATTTGTTGTAATTTAATATCTTTCAAGTTCCCCTTTGACATGCTGCTGTGGTACCTATCTCTCAAGGCTGTTGCAAAAATCAAATGAGATATTTTAAAGTGCTTAGCATAGATCCTAGAGTATTTTGTTGTTGTTGCTGTTCTGTCATTCTTCAGTCATGTCTGATTCTTCCTGACCCCATTTGGGATTTTCTTGGCAAAGACACTGAAGTAATTGACTATTTCCTTCTCTAGCTCATTTTACAGATGAAAAAACTGAGGCAGAATTAAAGTGACTTATGCAGTGATGCACAGCTAGTGTTCTCAGGAAGATGAGTCTTTCTGACTCCAGAACTGGTACTCTATCCACTGCACTACCTAATTGCCCCATCTTAGAGAATAGTAGGTATTTAATAAATTCTTATTCTTTCATTTCCTTCCTTTTGATTATCTCTCTAACAAACTTAAAAACAGAGCCTGAGAAGACACAATCAGATTATCTGAATAGGTGCTTCCAAGCAACTCTACTTATATGATTCCATTTGCTTTCAGGAAACAAGATTTAACTAAATTTTACCTCTTTAACTGCAGTTACTGAGAGCAGAGTTTCAAACTGACCGGAGAAAATTACAAATGACTAGGAGCAAGAAAATGTTCAACAATAAATATATTAGAAAATCACAGAATATTATAACTGCAGGGGACTTTGGAATTTACACCTTTTTACAAGTAAGGAAATTAAGGTCCAGAGGGATTAAGTTTCCTGTCTAAAGTCACAAAGCTAGTAAGTTATGGAGCCAAGGCTTGGATGTAAGTTTTCTGATTCCAAATAAATATTCTAGTTGGTGAATAAATTAATTATGGTAGCTTCCAAAGTTGATTTTTAATATTGTCCTATTCTAAACATAACTGTAACTAAGATGAAATTGTGCCATTTTGCTCCTAAACCAAAATATAAATAGTATTACTAATTCACCTTCTTCTTTAGCTAGAAACAATTGATCTTAGCTAGAAAATGCTTAGGAAATTATGCTTGGTTAGAAAGCATAATTAATACCTTTTTATAAAAATATAAACTACCTAGATTAACAAAAGAAGGAATAAAATACTTAAATAACTCAATCAAAAAAAGAAATTGAACAAACCATCAAAGAACTCCCTAAGAAAAAGACCTCAGGGCCAAATGGATTCACAAGTGAATTTTATCAAACATTCAAACAACAAATAACTCTATAAACTATTTTTGAAAATAGGAGAAGAAGGAATCCTTCCAAATTCTTTTTTATGAAATAAATATAGCATTGATACCTAAACCAGGAAAAGATAAAAGAGCGAAAGAAAACTATAAACGAATATCCCTAATGAATATTGATGCAAAAATTGTAGAAAAATAGCAACAAAGTTTACATGGAAGAACAAACAGCCAAGAATAACAAAGGAATTGATAAAAAAAAAAGTGAAGGAAGGAGGCCTGGCTATAACAGATATCAAACTTTATTATAAAGCAGTAATCATCAAAGACAACCTGGTACTGGTTAAGAAACAGAGTTGTGGATCAGTGAAATAGATTAAATAATCAATACATGGCAGTTAATGCCCATAGCAACTTAATGTTCAATAAACCAAAAGATCCAAGTTTTGGTGGAAAGAACTCACCATATGACACAAACTGCTGAGAAAACTAGAAAGTAGTATGGCAGAGACTAGGCAGAGAAAAGCATGTTACACAATACACCAAGATAAATTCAAAATAGATATTTTATCTAGAAATAACGAGTGACATAATAAATAAATTAGAGAAACATGGGAAAGTTTATTTGTCAGATTTAGGGTCAAGGGAAGAAATTGTGACCAAATAAAACATAAAAACATTATGAAAATGAAATAGATAATTTTGTTACATTAAATTTAAAAGGTTTTGTACCAAAAAACCCAATGCAACCAAAATTAGAAGGGAAATAACAAATTTTGGGAAATTTTTATACCAATTATCTCTGACAAAAGCCTCATTTCTCAAAAACACAAAAAACTGAGTCAATTTTATAAGAATACAAGACATTTCCCAATAGAGAAATGATGAAAGGATATTAAAAGGCAATTCTCAGAGAAAGAGTAAAATTGTACATAGTCACATGAAAAATGCATCAAATCACTATTGATTATAGAAAAGCAAATTAAAACAACTTTGAGATACTATTTCACACCTATCAGACTAGCTATTATGGCCAAAAAGGAAAATGATATATATTGGACGGGAAATGGGAATATTGAGACCCTAATTCAATATTGGTGGAGCCATGATCCATCACAACTATTTTGGAGAGCAATATGGAACCAGGCTCAAAGGACAACAAAACAATGCTTACCCCTTGACCCACTAATATCTCCACTGGGTTTGTATCCCAAAGAGATGAGAGATAAGGGAAAAGGATCTACCTGTAACAAAATATTTTAGCAACTCTTCTTGTAGTGACAAAGAATTGGAAACTGAAGGGTTGTCCATCATTTGGGGAATGACTGAACAAGTTGGAGTACATGGTTGTAATGGAATACTACTGTGCCACAAAGAACAATCAATAGGATGAGTTCAGAAAAAACCTGGAAAGACTTATATGAACTGATACAAAAGGAAATAAAGAGAACCAGGAGAATGATATGTACAGTAACAGAAATATCATACAATGATCAACTGTGAAGGTCTAAACTATTATCAACAATTAAGTCTACAAGATAACCCCAAGGAACTCATGAAGAAGATGTTATCCATAGCAAAAGAAGGAACTATTGGAATCTGAGTGCCAATCAAAACAAGTCATCTTCCACCACATATCCTTCATGAGATTTTTGTTGTATGTGAGATACATTCTTCTATCATGACATGAGCAATATGGAACTATGCATTACATGAAAATATAGGTATAATAGGTATCTGATTTTTTTTTTGCCAGCTCATCAGACAATGGATGAGTTCTCATCCAGGTCATATGGGAGTCTCCTCATGGAGACCCTTCTGCCTGGCAAACTATCCATTAGCCTTTCATAGTGTCATGTTTTTAACCCTGTGGAAACCAGGTTATTAGCCACAACCAACTCAAAGGAAGAAACAAGACTCTAGGAAATTCAGAAACCTCAGAGATCTTGCTACTTGGAAGAAGATTCAAACAATACTTGAGGTGAGCTCCTTCCTGGCCCAGTCTAATCTTCACCAGCAGTGGCCTTGAGATGTCCTTGGGTTTCTTATATTCCCTCTGTAGAATAACGCCACATAGCACCCCTGCCTCTGGCAAATAAATTTGACTTTAGAAGTTGATATAAAGTCACATTTCATGCTTATTTCTCCACGCATGCTTTCGTGAAGCATTTCCAAGGGAGCAAAATACAAAAACATCCCTTCCACATGACTTGGGTTAGGGGCTCAGCAGCCCTGATATGGAAAGTCTCTATAAAATTTTTGTCCCTCCCTCCATACCAGAGAAGTCTGAACTTTTTCTTTCTCTTTTATAAACATCATACAATAAATGCCTTATTGTAAAATTTAGGCTGAGTTTTGGGTCATAGACTATATATGTAGGTCAATGTTAAGATATCTCCATATTTCTAACCTTTGCTGGCTTTTGTGTTCTTTTCATAAAAGCTAACTTTTTATTTATTTTAACTTTAAAAAAGAAATTGCATATGTTTATATTATTAAAAGATAAAATACACTGATATGAGAGAATACTACATAAATGCTGTATGCATTTCTGAGTTAATGAACTTTTTCTGTGTCATCTGCTGGCCTTCACTTATCATCTGTGGCTTCTACAAAACTCTAAAAGAAATTTTATTAATTTTTTATGCTGTACTGCAATACATCGAAACTATTACAGGGAAAGTTCCAATGTAAAAGGGATATTTTTATTTTGTTCTACCCCTGATTATGAGATCTTTTCTAACGAAAGAACTACTCTAGTAGAGAAACCTACTATGACATATTTAATTCTAAATGATAGGTTATTTTATTTCAGAGATGATAGAGAACACAGTCTATGACATACTAAAGCATTTAATTCCATTTTACCTTCAACTTGGCAGTTATCTACTTCTATAAAGAAACAGCAATAAACATTGTAAAAGAATTGTAGTTAGAAATGTGTATACCCAAGTTCATCACAATGGTGGTATTACCAAGTCTAATACAGTGAACATAAAGGAAGTGGCCACTTTACCTATGAGTTTCCTGGAGAGGATGCCAAGAGTTCATTCTTGGTTGTTTTCTTTCCAATGGCTAAAACAAAAAAATAGAGATATATCTTAGTAAGAATACATGTTTAAAATTCCTGCCAAGAAGAAGTTGCCATACAACTTGGAGGTTGTTAGCTTAATTCTCTTCACATGCTGAAGATTGGTTCTGAGGCTAGTCTTCCTCATCTGAGTCCTATAATCCTCAGGAATGGTACAAGATTTGTTGACATAATGGTTTATATGTTGTATATCCATTGTCAATGCTTGTTCCAGTATGAGAAATACTCTACAGTCACATAAAAAAAATAAGTTGACTTTTAGTTGCTCTCTACTGAAATACAATCATTCAAGCACTACATCAATAGCACTTGGGGTTTGTCCAAATCAAAACTATGCAGCCACCTTACTTCCCACATCTCATAGAATCATAGATTGTTAGAGGTAGAACAATTTGATTCATTTCAATTACAAAAAATTCGCTCAAAAAGACTTCAGTAATTGTGCCTGATTTGCCTATCCTATAAAGAATATCAAACAGAAATTATAATAATAGTTCTTTGTTTAGGAGAAATCCAAGGAAAAAATGAATATGGTATTTAAAAAAAAAGATTTAGACCATACTTATATACTAAAATGGCATATCCTGAAAAGCTAAGCTTAATTATCAGTAAAAATGGTAAGCCTTTGAAAATAGTGAAATTCTGGTCATTCCTTCAGTAGAGAAGTTGGCATTCTACTTCACCAAAACAAGGAAGCACAAGATAAGAAGGAACGAACGAACAAACAAACAAATGAAGGAAGGAACAAAGGAACGAAGGAACGAAGGGAAAGAAAGGAAGAGCAATTCTCGTGCATATTGATGGAAGGAAAAGAGAGGGATATCCATAATTACTGAATATAACATTGTGTACCTTCTGTAACTAGAATTTTATACTGCAGACTTGTTCCCCATAGCAAACAGCTAGAGCAACAGGAGTCAATAAAAATATTCTAAAACCAAGTTTCCTCTAGATTAATCCTGATTTTAGAAAGTCACAGCAAAGAAAAGACCAGGGAAAAATATAGGGTACATAATAATCTAGATATCAAGTGAATCAGGCAGCTGTGAGATACATGTATACATGCTGACATGCAGCATGTGTACACTTCCATTTGTATCTGTACCTGTGTACCCATGTCTATTCTTATGATGTATTTGTTCATGTGTGTATAGATAGATGTCCAGATGCAAGTACATGCATATCTAAATTTGAGCCACACATGTACATGTGTATCTTTTTGTACTCCTGGTCTTGTGTGCATGTTTATAATTTGCACACTTTTATATATTGATGTATCACTGGACTCATGACATGTGAACATATAAATCTATACATGTGTAGACAAGTCTATGCATTCAAATATCAAAGTGATAATGGTTCTGTGATGACATATGCCAGTCTTTTAAGACCTGAGAAGGTAGTTCATCAGGAACAGTTTATCTGACTTAAAAAAAGTAAGTTTTCTCTTTTTCTATCTTCTTACTGATCTTTAATATCAAAGCACCATTAGTAATTTTTTAAACATTTATTAATATTTGTTTTTAACATAGTTACATGATTCATGCTCCTACTTTCCCCTTCACCCCCCCCCGTACTCCCTCCACCCATGGCCAACACACATTTCCACTGGTTTTATCATGTGTCATTGATCAAGACCTATTTCCAAATTGTTGATAGTTGCATTGGTGTGGTAGTTTTGGGTCTACATCCCCAATCATGTCCACCCCAACCCATGCATTCAAGCAGTTGTTTTTCTTATATATTTCCTCTCCTGCAGTCCTTCCTCTGAATGTGGGTAGCATCTTTTCCATAAGTTGTCAGAGCTGTCCTGTGTCATTGCATTGCTGCTGGTACAGAAGTCCATTATATTCGATTTTACCACAGTATATCAGTCTCTGTGTACAATGTTCTTCTGGCTCTGCTCCTTTCCCTCCATCAATTCCTGGAGGTCTTTCCAGTTCACCTGGAACTCCTCCAGTTTATTATTCCTTTGAGCACAATAGTATTCCATCACCAGCATATACCACAATTTATTCACCCATTCCCCAATTGAAGGACATCCCCTCCTTTTACAATTTTTTGTCACCACAAAAAGCACAGGTATAAATATTTTCATACAAATCTGTTTATTTATGATCTCTTTGGGGTACAAACCCAACAATGGTATGGCTGGATCAAAGGGCAGGCATTCTTTTATAGCCCTTTGAGCATAGTTCCAAATTGCCAGCCAGAATGGTTGGATCAGTTCACAACTCCAGAGCAATACATTAATGTCCCAATTTTGCCACATCCCCTCCAGCATTCATTACTCTCCCCTTCTTTCATTTTAGCCAATCTGCTAGGTGTGAGGTGATACCTCAGAGTTGTTTTGATTTGCATTTCTCTAATTATTAGAGATTTAGAACACTTTCTCATGTGCTTATTGATACTTTTGATTTCTTTACCTGAGAATTTTCCAGAGACATTTGGTGCAGTGTATAGGCAGCTTGGTGACACAGTGGAATGAAATTTGAGCCTAGAGTCAAAAAGGCCTGAGTCTAAATTTATTTTCAGACATTTTCTAGTTGTATGACCTTAGACAATTCATTTTATTTCTTCCTCACTTTCTTAAATTATAAACGGGGGATAATAATAGTATCTACTTGACTTGTAAAGATCAAATAAGATAATATTTGTAAAGTGTCTAGTATGGTGTCTGCCATATTTATTCCATTCCCTTCTATAGGCTTTCTATTATCCTGTAGATTTATACCAAGCAGATAAAAGGAATCAATACATAGACAATCTGACTAACTGTAAGTAGGTAGACAGATGGATTGTCAGTAGGTAGGTAGGGTAGATAGAAAGACTGAATGATTCTACAGTACTTAGTACAATCTTAGATTTGGAGGGGCTGGTTTTGATGAAACCAAAGCTGACAGTAGTCTATTTTAAAAACAGAATCCAAGAATTCCAGACTCAATAGAGCCTTCCAATTCTTACTTCTCTCATCCCCAGTTATTAGGGCGGCATTCATTGATTTTTTTTTTAAAAGCATGCATGCAAATGGCATCATTAGTCTGTAATTAATTTGACTCTTGGGAGCTCTGTAGTGGCCTCTGGGTGGTTTGAAGTACACTGACTGAATTGGTGGGCTCTGAAGTCTCCCTACCTGTTATTTACTGTGTGCAGTGAGCATGGGCCTGCCCATTACACAAGGTTCTGTTCCTGGCTATGCATGGCTGCTTCATTCTGGTGAGTAGGCAATAAAGTCAAATTTTCAAGAATCCTGCTCTTCCAAAGAGGTCAAAACAAGTGCTTAGAATTCATTTTAGATTTTGTATGCATGCATCAGAAGCAGAGGGGGAAGTATCTTCCCACATTCGGATGAATGCTATAGTCCATTTGGGGGGGTGGGGAGAAGCCAAGCACTTGAGGAAAGACCCCCCATGTATTAGCATATTCGTTTGCATATAATTTACATGCTAATACTCCAAAGGAGAAGAACCAGAAGCAGCCTTACCAGAAGCAGTCCAAGAATCTGGCAAGGTTGAGGTTCAATTTAACTCAAGGTTACAGAAATCAATCTTGTATGATTCTTTTCTTTTACTTGGAAGCTCTTGAATTTGGCTATTATATTCCTGGGGGTTGTCTTTTCTGGGTCTAGTGTAGAGGGTGATCTATGGATCCTTTCAATGTCTATATTGCCCTCTTGTTGTAGAACTTCAGGGCAATTTTGCTGAATAATTTCTTTTAGTATGGAGTCCAAATTTCTATTAATTTCTGCTTTTTCAGGGAGACCAATGATTTTCAAAGTGTCTCTTCTAGACTGATTTTCTTGGTCTGTCACTTTCTCATTGAGATAGTTCATGTTTCCTTCTATTTTTCCAGTCTTTTGACTTTGTTTTATTTTTTCTTGCTGTCTTGAGAGATCATTAGCTTCTAATTGCTCAATTCTAGCCTTTAGGGAATGGTTTTCCTTTTCAATCTGGTCATTTCTGGTGTTCAATTTGCTTATCAGTTCATTTGATTTCTGAGCCTCACTTTCCAATTGCAAAATTCTGTCTTTTAAACTGTTATTTTCTTGCCTTATTTCCTTTTGAGTTATTTCCCATTTCTCTAGCCAAATCTTTTCCAACTTTCTCATCATCTCAGATTTGAACTCTTCAAGAGCTTGTGACCAGTTTTCATTATTTTGGGAGGGTCCGGATGTGATTGCTAGTTTGTTCTTCTCTTCTGTTTGCTCAGTTGTCTGGATTTTCTCTGTGTACAAGTTTTTGGGTGTTAAAGATTTCTTCTTCTTGTTGTTAATCTTTCTCTTTTGGCCTTCCTGATTCTGTGTTGCCCTTGTTAGCCCAGCCCCTTCTCAGCTTTATCCTCATGCTCAGGGTCTGTCTGCGCTCTTTAGGCTCTTGAGGTCTCAGGTCTGGTTGTTCTCAAGGTCAAGCCCTCTGGTGGACCCCCTTGCTTGATCCTCTGCCAGAGGTTCCTTTACTGGTCTCAGGGAGCTCCTTCCACAGTTGTATACCCATCTACACTGGTTCTCCACTCAGAGTTTCAGAGCCTTTGCTTGTGCCTGTGTCCACCTCCACCCGCACCTGCGCTCCATGTCCACGCTCAAAGTCCATGTGTGTTCTTTAACCTTTTGGGGTCCTAAGTCTTGCTGCTCTCAGGAACAGGCCCTGGAGCTGCCAATGACTCAATGGGTGCCCCAAACTTGCTCTATTTCTTTTTAGCTGGCTTTGGTGTTGTAGGTGGTGTGTGTGGGGGGGGGGTTGCTCAGCCTGTGATTTAGTGAGAGCTGTTTCACCCCTTTATAGTATGGAAATGCCCCGATTCCATGTACCTTCCATGCTGCACCCTGTTGTGGGGTCCCTCCGTTCATCTGGACTTGTTTTTAAGTCCCCTTGAGGAATCCTGTATGTTTTGGTTAGGAGAGGTTAAGTCGCTGCTTTTTACTCTGCTGCCATTTTAACCCAGAACTAAGTTAATCCCCCATTAGTAATTTTTGTTCAGTCATTGCCAATATTTCTTTATTCTGTATAAAAAATAGAAACAAAATGAGACTTGAACAGTTCTGCTTTCTCTGTTGTCAGTTAATATCCTTCCACCTCAAATAAAGTTGCTATCCATTCTTTGATTCTCCTTTTTCTCCCTGAATAATATAGGACTCTTTTGTTAGTTATCATTAAATTTTCTTACCAATTCCAATTCTTTCTGAGCTTTAGCACTACTGATGCTTCTTTATAGGTTCATGTCCCACTTTTTTATTCATCTTTTATTGCCTTGTGTGTGTTTCTGAAATTTAAGTCGATTGGCACGTTTCCATTGCATCCATATAGATCTTCCTAAAAAATTCTCATTTTTTCTTTTCATGGGCATTGTTTTCCTTTGTGACTAAAGAAGTTCATTATTGAGCATCTCATATCCCTCCTGGGCTAATTTCCCTCCTAAGTATTTTATTCCTTAATATCCTTCCTACCTTTTCCCTACACTCACTGAAATCTATTTTCACAAAATCTAGGACATACATCAAATTGTGCCCAATTTTTTCTTCCTTCTCTATTTCATCTAGGATGGAAGGTCTACTTCACAAAGATACCTATCATTTCCATTCCAGAAACCAGAAACTCTTTATCAATGAGAAGCAAATCCCCCCAAAATTCCCTTGTTGGTTCTTTCACTTTTGAAGATTAAATTATCCCAAATGCAAGTCAAGAAGTCCCTCTGCTTTTAGCAGAAAACTCCAGCACATATCTGGATAGCTATAATCCTTTGTCACTACTCTATTGTGACTCTGCACCATATTTATGAATTTTTCCCTAACTCTTCAACTACTTCTTTCAGTTCAAAAGATCTATAGTATAATCCATGATTAATCTATTTGTATCTCCTTCAACCTTAATGCAAATACTCTCTAAAGCATACCTTCCCCAACAGATGTCTAATTGAAAAAGGTAAAACCCATCAAGAGCCATTGTCCATTCATGGGTTTCATTCCATGAAATGTTAGCGATATCTATTAGGTCTACTTTGCTATGTTATGTGGGAACTATTAGGAGCAGCCAAGGGACCTAAGCAGATGCTGATGATGGAATATGAAAGGGAAGGAGTCCCAAACCACGGCTATATGTGAGTTAGAAAACCTCCTACACCAGCAGGGCCAGGTCTCCTTTAAGCCCACGATTCTCTGTCACAGCCCCAGGGGCTTGGAACCAATCCAACCAGACAGTTAGAAATGTTTCTAGGAAGCAGTTTGAGACTTCCTGAGACCTTGAATTGAAGATGATAAACTGGCTTGGAAAGGCTTGCTCAACTAATGTTGTAATCCTCATCTGCCTGCTAATGATTAGATGGCTGATGATAAGGTAAACAAGGCTCCAAGATTGTTTAGGCTTAGGGTTAACCAGGGTTTATTTGTAATTAATTAAATAGAGGGAAGGTAAGGAGTAGGAAGGTGGGTGAAAGGAAACCCTAAGATCTTGTCTAAATCATTGATGTTAATTAATCTTGAAGCACTGGTTGATGTTCCCTAGGTGCAGAGTATGAGAAAGCCTTGAGGGCAGATCCCAACTCTGTTGCTTCGTTGCTGAGCTCAGAGGCTGGCAAGCCCCTGGGTCAGACACTGCTGTTCTTGGTTTTAACTGTTCTCACTATCTAGTAATGTAAGGATATTGCCTATGCCAAGGAAGTATTGAATATTGGCTAACAATTGAAATAGTACCTACCTGCCTAACATAAACTCAGTCCCAAACCACCCTGGGGTCCAAACCTTCTTCCTCCAGGTGAGTCAGAGAAGTGAAGCTCCCAGGGGTTTGAGGACCCCCTTTTATACCCTGTTCTTAACTGTCACCCTGGCACATGCCCTGGGTGCTCTGCCAGGTTCTGTGTTCCAAAGTGGCAACTGCCAACTTGCACCCCCAGAAATGGCTATTCATTTCTGCATACTACAGCCACTTTGACCTTCAGAGCCTAATTGTTGTCTAAATTCTGGGTATGTATATATAAACACTTAAAGCTCCAGGTTTTAATACTGACTCCTATCTTGGATATTGTCTCCTTTGAATTTTGGGTTATTTCCTCTTTTGTTCATTTTCTTTCTTTGCGTTTACAGCTTATCTAGCTTTGGGAATAAAACATGCAATCTCTCACCTTCATCTTTTTTTAGTTTAAATCCTTTTTATTATATTTTCAGGTTACCTGGCAAACATATTGTTATTAAAGTCTGCCCAGGGATACATAAACCCTAAATTGTAAGCAGTGATCCAGAAATCTCAATATGATTTTCAGATACTACCTTTTCAGCCAGTTGTTCACTTCTCAAGTTATTTTTTCCCTTCTGTATCCCTTTGTGAAGATAGGATTAACTCTCCCCTTGCCTATTTTTAAATTAATCAACAAAAACTGAAAACACCACTACTTAACACTAAGTAGGGGAGGTCAAGCCACTTGTTAAAAGTGGGTGTCAAATCCAGAAGCAACTGACCACCCCCGTGCAGTGCTAAGCAAATTTAAAGACTGTAATTGGCTCTTGCAAAGTGGAGGAAGGGACAGGAAATGACATGGAAAAAGGACTATAAAACTCCTGAACTTCCTGTCCAAGAGGGCCTTTAGCCTGAATTTTTGGGCTTGGAGGATCTTGGACTGCGACTGCAGCTTGGAGCTATGACTTGGGACTTTGACCTGGGACTCTGGATCTTGGACTGCTTCTGGTAAGGCTGCTCCTGGGTCTTCTCCTTTGGAGTTTCAGCTTGGGTGAGTGAGAATCTGATTCTTCTTTCCTGGCTTCTGAAGAGATTAGTTCCAGAGAGGCCTCCCCTTCTTGGAGGAAGCTGCATGGGTTGAATCCTTCTTTAATTTACCACCAAGGCCTCCAGATAAGGGATTAACAAGCCCTGAGTGGGTTGAACTGGGGACTGGACCAACATTTAGGGTGATAGGCTAGACGTCTTACTCTACCCTCTTTTATATTTTTCTACTTTCACTCGTTCTACTTCTTTGTAAATAAAGCCCCTGAAAGTGAATTTAACTTGAGTTATAATATTTTTAAATCAGCAACCACAGTTGCTGTAATATTTCTATCTCATATATTTAGTCAATTCTCACATATTTAGTCAAACCCTTAATTTTAATTCCTTACACCTTGTGTTTAAAGGGAAACAAAGCATATGTCGCTACATATTTCAGTTTCTTGTTCAAGACTTCACGATTATTAATAGTCCCTTGTAGGTTCCTTATAATGACGTCATTTGTGCCCACATGAATCACAAAAATTGGCCATTTGTCATCCAATTTTATACATTTTGGAAAGTTCTTTCTAACATTTCAGATAAATACCACAGGAAGACCACAAACTTCTCCATTACTGTTAACGGGTCAATAATTAGCTATCTTAATCCCTTGAGCAGAATAAACCATTTATCACTACTATTCTCTTTCTTTTCTATCTTTAATATAGTATCTCTTACTTAATCATGTGATTTATTATAACATTTTAGGAAGGACAAGCCACTTCTTCCTCCTCAAAATGGGACAGAGACACAGAAAGATAGAAGGAGAAAGCAAAAAGGTCGTCTTAGACTTAGTAAAATCTGAAGAGAAAAAGATTCCCTACCCATGAGCTAGAGGGAAAGGAATCACATGTGACTGATTAACTTTATCTCAGATAGTAATGGAAAAAAGAAATCATTTATCCCCTATCATCTGAAGAAGCTGTTGGTCTACAGAGTGGGTCTGTGGAAGAAGTAAATGGCCCAAAGTCATTATGGCCTTGGAATCCTAGAAAAGGTGTAACATTGTCTGTGGAATTTCCACTATAACCCTTCTATTATTCTTTTTTTCAAGAAATGATATAACCTCATAGGGAGAATGTGCATATCCTGGAAAATATCTATAGAAGAACCAAGCAGTGGTCACACCAAAAAACAGACTGATAGTGATAAATAATAGAATGAAATCAACACTGATCTTTCCTCTCACTGGAACCCAACTCAGGGAATTTGGAGGAGGAAGAGGAGGAGGAGGAATAATTGTAATTTATAATAGTAAATATTAAAGTAATAATAATGATGATAATAACTAGTACTTATATAGTTTTTTATGTTTGCACAGTCCTTTATTAATATAATTTTATTTGAGAGCAATGATTTGCATCTTGGGGACTAAAAAGATCTTGGGATGAGGATTGAGTAGACCCTGGCTCACTCAGTGGCAAAGTGGGGAAGAGGGTTACTTAACACTCTATTAGTTGACATGGAAGTCTTTTCTGCTCTCTTTCTATGCAAATAATAAAGCTTCTTGCCCTTGAAACTATTACAGTGACATTCCTACATATCAACTCTGGGAAGGCAAATGAATCAAATACTGAGCAAATGAGTCAGAGAAAAACAAAGTCCCTAATGTAACCCAGGCCTTTTTCTGCTAAAAAGGAACTTCTGACATATATCCTTTTTTTCTGGTCAATAGTTTGTGTACATAAGACTGGAATTATAATTATATTCAGTTATCGTCCCATCATCATTTTTTATTCTACTTTGGTAATGGTTTTGAACTTTGCTCTAACTCTTCTGGCTTTGTAGCTAATTTGGAAATTGCTATCACATCAGTAACAAGTCATTTCCTGTCCTTTAAGATAATATCTTAGGATTATGACTAAATAGCTGGACATTACTTTAAAGAGGATCTAATAGTCTAAGTGCATTTCACAAATGAGGATGTTGAAATACCAAATGTCATCAGATTATAGACTTAGAACTGGAAGGGACCTTAAAGGCCATTGAGTCTAACCCCTTCATTTTTCAGATAAGAAATGTTAGACTAGAAGATTAAGTGACTTCTTCATGGTTGCACAGATAGGAAAGAAGTGACAAAAGTAGTATTTAAACCCAGATCTTCTGACTACTATTCCAATAATCTTTTTCCTGTACTACAGGACTTAAACATATTACATTAGGATTTTGCTTAATAATTTGCATTCAATTCCATTTAAATGTGAAGCCATCCACCAGCTTCACAAAGATTCCTAGTGGACAGGACATTCAGAAAGGGGAACCAGGGACTGAGAGAAAATGGGTTACGGGTTAAGGACTAATGGAAAGAGAACATAAGGCGAGAATAAAGACACACACACAAAGTTCTGGCATAAGGTAGTCAGACAGCAAGTAAGCTCTGATGGATAAAAGCTTCCATGGTTCAGAGCTTCACTGGGATGAATCTCTGATGGTAAAGAGCTTAACCCTTTGCTGACATACTGCTTTTATTGGAGTTACAACAGTATAGGGGGAAGGGAAAAAAAGTGGTCTGATACATTGGCAGGATGAGATAATCATCAGGAGATACAAACTGTTGGAGCCTAAAACAATAGGTAGAGCTAACACCTAGATCAGGAATCCATATGGCCTAAGGTCTTGGTACATATCCTAATTGATTGTTATTGGTAAAATAAGGAGACTGAGATAACTCACCTGTCTTCAAGAATGTAGCTTTAGGGAAGGGCTAAGAATCTGGCAAGGTTGAGGTTCAATTTAACTCAAGGTTACAGAAATCAATCATAAGCAACACAAGAGTCAGTTTTTTGAGCACTCTTAAAATAATATCAAGATTAATGTATACCTGGATTGCTACAAAATGCAATTCACTACTTTTGTCTAAACTAGTGGTTCCCAAACTTTTTTGGCCTACCGCCCCCTTTCCTGAAAAAATATTACTTAGCCCCCTGGAAATTAATTTTTTAAAATTTTAATAGCAATTAGTAGGAAAGATAAATGCACCTGTGGCCATCACCACCTTTCCTGGATCGCTGCAGCACCCACCAGGGGGCGATGGCATTCACTTTGGGAATCACTGTTCTAAACCTTCCATACCAAATATTATCATCCTTGGTAGAAAATCTAGAGACAAAAATAAGAAACATAATATGAGGCACTTAGGCCATGAAGACAATAGAGAGCACTAGATTCTAGGAGATCTGAGTTCAAAGTTCACTCTCAGATACTTACTAGCTGTGTGACACTAGGCAAGTCACCTAACCTTTGCTTGCCTTATTTTCCTCATCTATGAAATGATGATAATAATAATACCTATCTCCCAAGATTGTTATGAAGATAAAATGAAATATTTGCAAAGTGCTTTGAAAACCTTAAAGCACTATAGGTATAAATGTGAGTTATTTCTATTTTCTTCTTCTCTATTGTTAGGTTTATCATCTTGTCTACCTTGTGCTTTGATTTTTCCTCTTGCCTCCAATACAGGAAGAGGAAGCAACATAGTCTAGAGCAGTGATGGGCAAACTTTTTAAAGAGGGGACCAAAGGAAAGGAAATGCTCATCTGTCAGTCTGTTTCTAAGGCAAATCTTTCTAAGTTTCATTGTATTCTATCCTACTCATTGTATTCGCCAGATTAGGAATGATGTCTCACTGCTGGATCGAACATTTCAGGGGCCTGCATCTGGCCCAGGCCATAGTTTGCCCATCAATGGTATAGAGCATAGGGTCTGAAGTCAGGAAAACTTGAGTTCAAATCTGGCTTCAGATATCCTAGACAAGTTACTTAACCCTGTTTGCCTCAATTTCCTCATCTTCAAAATTACTGGTCTAGAGGATACAAAAGTTCAGCTTGGATTCAGGAAGACCTAGATTCAAATTCTGCCTCAGATACAAATACTAGTCCAAACTCACTTATCCTATCTGATTCTCACTTTCCTCATTTAGAAAATATACATGATGACAGAACCTTCCTAATAGGTCATTGCAAGAATTAAATAAGATAGAACAATATATAAAAAACACTTTACAAACATTAAAGAGCTATGTAAATGTCAGTTATTAATATTGTCCATGGCATTCTAAGGGTTAGTGCTTCTGACAATATTATTACAGAACTGTACTGCTCTCTTCAGTTACCTGCCTTTGCTCTACTCTTCTGTACATATATTTTTAAGAATCCAAATTCAAAATTGGTTAGTTTGTACCTCCACATTGGTCTCAAGGAAGTTTACCCTTTTAAAAATTCTAAATTCAACAAAAACAAAATTTTAAACAATTATACATAAAAATATGAATTCAAAAATATTTTATTCATTTAATAAATTCATATTTATTTTTAAAAGTCAACATGGGAAACTGGATAGAAATCTCTCCTCTAAACCAGGGAAACGTGGGTTCAAACATGTACAAGCTGTGTGACTCTGGCAAGTCATTTATCTTCCCAGTGCTCCAAGGCAACTCTGTAAGATTATAAATTACAAGGATGATGATGAAATACATTAATAGAATTTCTTCAATAGGAGTTTTATATAGCAATGAGATCATAGGTCTAATCAAATATATGTCTACCTACAAACACATATGTATGTATATACTCCTATATACATATGCATATGTCAATACAACAAGCACAGACATAAACATTTATATATATGTATATATACTCACAATGAAAATGCTGTTTTTGTCTCCTGTTCTTGTTTTCTTCTATGCATTTTTCGTTTCATTTGTTTTTCTGTCATTATAAACTCATCAACTTGATTATTCCTATTTTTATCACACTTTCTACACTATGTAGTATTTTGTTTTGTTACATTCTTTGTAGTATTTGCCCATTCTTATTGTATCCTATTATTCCATTGTTTACATATTATAATTTATTCAAACATTCTCTAATTATTGAATTTTTTTAGTTTTTGCAATATTTTATACAAATACCCCTTTTAGCATTTTTATGGCAAAAGGATTATATTTCTAGCACTTGTTCTTACCTAATACTATCACAAGATCAAAAAGCATGATGAAGTCTGAAACTCAAGTATTTTGTCATATTGCTTTCCTAAAAGTTGGCATAAATGAATCATATGGATTTTGTCATTCTCATACCAAATGAAACTTTTAGCTACCTAGAAGGATGGTGCCAAGGATTTCCTAGGAAAGGCAAATAATGAAATAGGCTTTCTTATATACAGAAATGCAACATAAGGCATCATTTCAAAGAACACTTTGCTGCCTTGACAAATAAATGTTTGCATGAGTGTTTGCAAAATAACCACCATGAAAATGATTGCAACTTATGTACCAAAAGTATCTGAGAAGGATGAAGAAGCAGGGAAATTCTATGAAAAACTCAAAAAGACCCTCAAAATGAAATCAATATATAATTTGACACAATGAATTTAATGCAAAAATAAGAACAAAGAGCGGGGCAGCTGGGTAGCTCAGTGGATTGAGAGCCAGGCCTAGAGACGGGAGGTCCTAGGTTCAAATCTGGCCTCAGACACTTCCCAGCTGTGTGACCCTGGGCAAGTCACTTGACCCCCATTGCCTACCCTTACCACTCCTCCACCTATAAGTCAATACACAGAAGTTAAGGGTTTAAAAAAAAATAAGAACAAAGAAAGATGTCAAGAAATAAGTTGGAAAACAGGTACTAAGAATAAGGAATGAGATGCCAGAGTGTTATAGATCATACAGAACCTCATGCTTATGTTGTTTCATGCATTCTTTCTTAAAGAAAAGAATTGGAGTTTGTTATAAATGGGGCTAGTCAGGCTCGTAATAGGGTAGATAGTGGTCCCCGTGAGTTTTATTAGGCCAGGGAGCTAACAACTTCCCCATATGTTGGTCTAAGACAGCCAGGGATGTGAAGTGCTGAACAGAGATGACCAGTCAGTCTCCCTGCTGTCTGTAGGCTCCTTTAAGGTGAGGAGTGAGGAACCCCTCCCTGCTGGTAAGAAACTGGAAGCCAACAGGAAGTGAACCTTGTTCTAGCCCCTCTAGAAACAAGTGATAACTAGCCTCCTTCTCCTCAGCCCTTGTCCCTCGTTGATGTTATAAATGAATCACAGAAACTCTCAGAATCTGGCCAAGGGGTTTATTTAAACACAAGGGTAGAATGAAGGAGGATTGTTAGGGTCTGGAAAAGCTGTTGCTATGGGTGATTGGCCAGTGTTGGCAGAGCACCTGGGAAGGTAAGATCAGGATAAGGGAACCAGCCCCTCAGCCAGGGATAAATTCCACTGTCCTGATGTAGAGTGGTCTATCAGTGTGACAAATGAGGGTAATGATTTGGTTTAGGGGTGTCCCTGCCTGGGCTAAGTAAACTAATTTTTCCACATTCCACCTCCCAACCAAATCCCACCCCTCAGGGCCCAAGGGAGAGTCCAGGGGGGTAGCTGGATGTCTGGGAGAGGTCAAGGAAATCAGAACCCCTCGGTTGGTTCTCAAGGGATATTTATAGTGCCAGCTCCAACGGTCTGGTCGTGAGACCAGAGACTTGCTGGGTCAACATTCCATCCCCCCAACTGCCAGGATTGCCTCAAGTGATTTTGCAAATGCAAGAGAACTTGCACCAATCCTGCATTACAAGTTGGATATAGATATGGAAAATTCTGTATATTATCTCAAAAGTGAAATTGACTTATTTAAACATGCAGAAAGAGACTCAATAGTGCTCTAAGAGTTATTCCTCAATTCATATGCTCACAACCCCAAGTTTCAGGATAAAGATTAAATTTCACTTGTATCAAGACAATGAGAGTCTTCCGGGCTAAGATGGGAACAGAGTAGAAGCAAAAGTCTTCTCCTCCTCACCACTGACTGATATAAAGTGCCTCAAAGGAACAAAAATCAAAATCAGATGAGGGAAGGGGCTCTACTATAGGGTGCAGACTTGAAGGTAGGCAGGGTCTTGCATTTCCATGCTATAAGGCAGAGATGGAAAAACAGCCTCAGGGTAAAAAACCTCTCTGTAGTTCAATACCCAAAGACCTGCTAATCTCCTTCTCAGATTGCTGTCTGTGAAGGGAAGAAAAAAATTAATATAGCAATGGCCACCAAAACCCAAGAACTATAATCCACAACTACAAAAAAAAAAAAGAAACAAAGAAGAAAAAGACTCTGGCCCTGAATAACTTCAATGGAGAAAAACAGAAGAATACAGAGGGAATAAACAGAGGGCAACAATCAAGCAAACACATCCAAACTTTCCAAAAAAAATTGTAAATTGGTCACAAGCTCTCCAAGAAATCAAATTGGAGTTCAAGAACCAAGTAAGAAAATTAGGAGAAACTTGCAAGAAAAATGGGAAATAATTCAAAAAGAAAATAACTGTTTAAAAGACAGAATCTCTCACTTGGATCAAATAAAATGATAAGCAAATTGGAGACTAGAATTGACTTGCTGGAAGCAATGTAAAGCAAGATAAGCCAAACTGAAAAGGGAAATCAAAAGATCATAGCTGAAAACCAGGCTTTAAAGACTAGAATTGGTAAAGTAGAAGCTAATGATCTCACAAGACAGCATGAATTAATAAAGCAAGGTCAAAAGAATGACAAAATGGAAGGAAACATGAAATATCTCATTCAGAAGAAAACTGACTTGGAAAACCAGTCCAGGAGAGACAATTTGGGAATCATAGATCTACCTGAAAATCCAGAAATAAACAGAAGTCTTGACATCATACTATAAGAAATTATCTAAGAAAACTGCCCTAATATTCTTTAACAAAAGGGCAAAATAAATATTGAGTCCATAAATCATCCTCTACTTTAAATCCTCAAAAGACAGGCGATAGGAATGTAATTGCCAAATTGAAGAGCTTCCAAGCTAAGGAGAAAATATTGCAAGAAGCCAGAAAGAGATAATTCAGATATCAAGGAGCAACAATTAAGATTACATAGGATCTGGCAGCCTCCAAATTAAAAGACCACAAGGCTTGCAATATGATATTCAGAAAGGCAAGAGAATTTTCTCTAAAACCAAGGATCACATGCCCATCAAAACTGACTACATATTTCAAGGGGAAAATATGGGAATTTAACAAAATAGAAGATTTCCAAGTATTTGTAAAGAAAAGACCAGAACTACACAGAAAATTGGATGTCCAAATAAAAAATTCAAGGGAAACATTAAAAGGTAAGCAAGAAAGAAAGGAGAAAAAAATTTAATGGCTTCAGTGAGGTCAAATTGTATATATTCCTATATGGAAAAATGATATTTATAACTCTCAAAAACTATATTCAATATCATAGTAGTTAGAAGAATTATTCCTAGATATAGGTTGGGGTACTAAGTGGTTTAAGATGATATGTAAAAAAAGAAAGGGGGGAATAGAAGATGGCACCCAGAGAAACTTGAAGGAACAAGAAAAGTAGGATAAATTATGCAAAATAAAGAGGTGCATGGGAGGGGAGGGGAAGAATACTATTATAAGGAGAGGAAGAGAACATTAATAGGTTATACTTAAACCTTATTCTCTGTGGAATCACCTCTGAGAGGGAAGAGCATCTAGATCCATTGGGGGAATCAAATTTGATCTTACCATACAGGGAAATTGAGAGGGAAAAGCCAAGGTGGGAGTGGGGCAGGGAGTACCAAAAGAGAGGGAAAGAGAGGAGAGAGGGAATTCAATAGACCCTACAGAAAAATATAAGGGAATAAGAAGGTAGGGGGTGGGTGGGAAGGGAAGTAAAATAAGGGTGGGGATTAGGGGGACTGATTAAAAGCAAAACACTGGAATAGATGGAAATAGTAAAAGAAGGAAGGGCAGGACTAGGAAAGGAAATCAAAATGATGGGGAATACACAGGTAGTAATCATGACTGAATATGAATGGAATGAACTCATCTATAAAATGGAAGCAAATAGCAGAGTGGATGAGAAACCAAAATTCTACCATATGTTATCTATAAGAAACACACATGAGGCAGGTAGACACATACAGGGTAAAGGTAAGAGGCTGAAGCAAAATCTATTGGGCATCAACTGAGAAAAAGAAGGCGGGAGTTATAATCATGATTGAGGAAGTCAAAGTAAAAATAGATCTGACTAAAAGAGATAGGGAAGGTAATTACATCCTGATAAAAGGCAATATAGACAATGAGAAAATAGCAGTACTCAATATATATGCACCAAATGGTATAGCATCCAAATTTTTAAAGGAGAAACTACTGGATGTTAAGGAGGAAATAGATAATAAAACTATACTAGTGAGAGACCTGAACCTTAATCTATCAGATCTAAGTAAATCAAAACAAAAAGTAAATAAGCAAGAGGTAAAAGAAAAGAAAAATTAGAGTTAATAGATATATGGAGAAAAATAAATAGAAACAAAAAGGAATATACCTTCTTTTCAGCAGCACATGGTGCATTCACAAAGATTGACCATCTACTAGGGAATAAAAACATGGCAAACAAATGCAAAAAAAGTAGAAATAAATGCAATTTTTAGATCATAATGCAATAAAAATAATAATTAGTAAAGGTATATGGAGAGGTAAATCAAAAATTAATTGGAAATTAAATAATATGATTCTCCAAAATCAGTTGGTTAAAGAACAAATCATAGAAGCAATTAATAATTTCATTGAAGAGGAAAATGTGGAGACATCATATCAAAACCTATGGGATACAGCCAAAGCAGTACTCAGGGGAAAATGTATATCCCTGAGTGCATATATTAACAAATCAGAGAGGGAATAGGTCAATGAATTGGTCATGCAAATTAAAAAATTAGAAAGAGAACTAATTAAAAATCCCTGAATAAGGGGCAGCTGGATAGCTCAGTGGATTGAGAGTCAGGCCTAGAGATGGGAGGTCCTAGGTTCAAATCTGGCCTCAGACACTTCCCAGCTGTGTGACCCTGGGCAAGTCACTTGACCCCCACTGCCTACCCTTACCACTCTTCTGCCTTGGAGCCAATACACAGTATTGACTCCAAGATGGAAGGTAAGGGTTTAAAAAAAATAAAATAAAAATCCCTGAATAAAAACTAAATTAGAAATCCTAAAAATTAAAGGAGAAATTAACAAAATTGAAAGTTAAAGAACTATTGAATTAATAAAACTATAAGCTAGTACTTTGAAAAAACAAATAAAATAGATAGAATACTGGTAAATCTAATTTAAGAAGGAAAGAAGAAAACAAAATTAAAATTATCAAAAATGAAAAAAGCAACCTCACCTCTAATGAAGAGGAAATTAAGGGAATTATTAAGAACTATTTTGCCTAATTATATGGCAATAAATAGGGCAATGTAGGTGATATGGATGATTATTTGCAAAAACATAAATTGCCTAGATTAACAGAAGAAGAAATAGAATGTTTAAATAATCCCATATCAGAAAAAGAAATTGAGCAAGCCATCAAAGAACTCCCTAAGAAAAAATCGCCAGGGCCTGATGGATTCACAAGTGAATTCTATCAAACATTTAAAGAACAATTAATCCCAATATTGTACAAATTATTTGACAAAATAAGTAAAGAAGGAGTTCTACCAAACTCTGACAAGGGTCTAATTTCTCAAACATATAAGGAGCTAAATCAATTGCACAAAAAAATCAAACCATTCTCCAAATGATAAATAGGCAAGGGACATGAAAAGGCAATTTTCAGATAAAGAAATCAAAACTATCAACAAACACATGAAAAAGTGTTCTAAATCTCTTATAATTAGAGAAATGCAAATCAAAACAACTCTGAG
>NC_058130.1:561307339-561342058 GCF_016433145.1 Gracilinanus agilis | reverse complement strand
ACACACATTTCCACTGGTTTTAACATGTGTCATCAATCAAGAATTATTTACATATTATTGATAGTTGCATTGGTGTGTTCCTTTAGAGCAGGGGTCAGCAACATATGGCTCTCGAGCCATATCTGGCTCTTTTAAGGGCCAGATATGGCTCTTTCTGCAGGAGCCATGAAGTCAATTTTTTTTTCAGACGCTGTTACAGGAGCGCTCACTGTGAGCACTGTACAGCTCTCATGAAATTACATTTTAAAAAATGTGGCATTTATGGCTCTCACAGCCAAAAAGGTTGCCGACCCCCACTTTAGAGTCTACATCCCCAATCATGCCCACATCAATCCATGTGTTCAAACAGTTGTTTTTCTTCTGTGTTTCCACTCCTGTAGTTCTTCCTCTGAATGTGGGTAACATTCTTTTCTATAAATCCCTCAAAGCTGTCCTGGTTCATTGCATTGCTGCTAGTACAGAAGTCCATTACATTCGATTTTACCACAGTGTATCAGTCTCTGTGTACAATATTCTTCTGACTCTGCTCCTTTCACTCTGCATCAATTCCTGGAGGTCTTTCCAGTTTACATGGAATTCCTCCAGTTTATTATTCCTCTGAGCACAGTAGTATTCCATCACCAGCATATACCACAATTTGTTCAGCCATTCCCCAATTGAAGGGCATACCATCATTTTCCAGTTTTTTGCCACCACAAAAAGTGCAGCTATAAATATTTTTGTACAAGTCTTTATCTATGATCTCTTTGGGGTACAAAAGCAGTGATGGTATGGCTGGATCTAAGGGCAGGCATTCTTTTAGCTCTCTTTGGGCATAATTCCAAATTGCCATCCAGAATGGTTGGATCAGTTCACACCTCCACCAACAGTGCATTAATGTCCCAATTTTGCCACATCCCCTCCAACATTCATTACTCTCCCCTGCTATCATTTTAACCAATCTGCTAGTTGTGAGGTGGTACCTCAGAGTTGTTTTGATTTGCATTTCTCTAATTATTAGAGATTTAGAACACTTTCTCATGTGCTTATTGATAGTTTTGATTTCATTACCTGAAAATTGCCTATTCATGTCCCTTGCCCATTTATCAATTAGAATAGGGCTTGATTTTTTATACAACTGATTTAGTTCCTTGCATATTTGTGCAATTAGATGTCTGTCAGAGTTTTTTGTTATAAAGATTTTTTCTCAGTTTGTTGTTTCCCTTCTGATTTTGGTTGCATTGTTTTTCTTTGTACAAAAACTTTTTAATTTAATATAATCAAAATTATTTATTTTACATTTTGTAAATTTTTCTAACTCTTGCTTGGTTTTAAAATTTTCCCTTTTCCATAGATCTGACAAGTATACTATTCTGTGTTCACTTAATTTACTTAGTTTCCTTCTTTATATTCAAGTCTTTCACCCATTCTGAATTTATCTTGGTGTAAGGTGTGAGATGTTGATCTAAACCTAATCTCTCCCATATTGTTTTCCAATTTTCCCAACAATTTTTGTCAAATAGTGGATTTTTGTCCCAAAAGTTGGGCTCTTTGGGTTTATCATAGGCAGTCTTGCTGATGTCACTTACCCCAAGTCTATTCCACTGATCCTCCCTTCTGTCTCTCAGCCAGTACCATATTGTTTTGATGACCACTGCTTTATAATGTAGTTTAATATCTTGCACTGCTAGGCCACCTTCCTTCACTTTTTTTCATTATTTCCCTTGATATTCTTCATCATTTGTTCTTCTAAGTGAACTTTGTTATAGTTTTTTCTAATTCAGTAAAAAAGTTTTTTGGTAGTTTGATATGTATGTCACTGAATAGGTAAATTAATTTGGGTACAATGGTCATTTTTATTATGTTAGCTCGTCCTACACATGAGCAAATCAATGTTTTTCCAATTGTTTAGATCTAGTTTTAATTGTTTGGATAGTGTTTGTAGTTGTGTTCGTATAATTCCTGTGTTTGTTTTGGTAGATTTCCAAGTATTTTATATTGTCTAGGATGATTTTAAATGGTTTTTCTCTTTCTATCTCTTGCTGCTATAAAGTGTTGGAAATATATAAAAATGCTGATGATTTATGGGCATTCATTTTGTATCCTGCAACTTTGCTAAAGTTGTTGATTATTTCTACTAGCTTTTTAGTTGATTCTCTAGAATTTTTTAAGTAGACCATCATATTGTCTGCAAAGAGTGACAGCTTAGTCTTCTCATTGCCTATTTTAATACCTTCAATTTCTTTTTCTCCTCTAATTGCTATTCCTAGTGTTTCTAGTACAATGTTAAATAATAGAGGTGATAATGGGCATCCTTGTTTCATGCCTGATCTCATTGGGATGGCCTCTAATTTATCCACATTGCATATGTCGCTTGCTGATGGTTTTAGATATATACTGTTTATTACTTTTAGGAAAGGTCCTTCTATGCCTATTCTTTCTAGTGTTTTCAATAGGAATGGGTGTTGTATTTTGTCAAAGGCTTTTTCAGCATCTGTTGAGATAATAATGTGGTTTTTTTGTTTGTTTTGTTTTGTTTTTTAATTTTAAACCCTTAACTTCTGTGTATTGACTTATAGGTGGAAGAGTGGTAAGGGTAGGGAATGGGGGTCAAGTGACTTGCCCAGGGTCACACAGCTGAGAAGTGTCTGAGGCTGGATTTGAACCTCGGACCTCCCATCTCTAGGCCTGGCTCTCAATCCACTGAGCTACCCAGCTACCCCCAATAATGTGGGTTTTGTTGGTTTGCTTGTTGATATGGTCAATTATGTGAATGGTTTTCCTTATATTGAACCATCCTTGCATTCCTGGTATAAATCCCACCTGATCATAATGAATAACCCTTGTGAACACTTGCTGGAGGCTTTTTGCTAGTACTCTTTTTAAGATTTTTGCATCTATGCTCATTAAGGAGATTGGTCTGTAGTTTTCTTTCTCTGTTTTTGATCTACCTGGCTTTGGGATCAGTACCATATTTGTATCATAAAAGGAATTTGGTAGAACTCCTTCTTTGCTTATTATGTCAAATAGTTTGTATAGCATTGGAATTAGTTGTTCTTTGAAGGTTTGATAGAATTCACTTGTGAATCCATCTGGTCCTGAGGATTTTTTCTTAGGGAGTTCTTTGATGGCCTGTGCAATTTATTTTTCTGACATGGGATTATTTAAGTATTCTATTTCTTCTACTGTTAATCTAGGCAATTTATATTTTTGTAAATATTCATCCATCTCACCTGTGTTGCTATATTTATTACCATATAAATGGGCAAAATAGTTTTTAATGATTGCCTTGATTTCCTCTTCATTAGAGGTGAGGTCTCCCTTTTTCTCTTTGATACTGATGATTTAGTTTTCTTCTTTCCTTTTTAAATTAGATTGAACAGTACTTTGTCAATTTTGTTTGTTTTTTCAAAGTACCAGCTTCTAGTCTTATTTATTAATTCAATAGTTCTTTTACTTTCAATTTTATTGATTTTTCCTTTCATTTTTATAATCTCTAATTTGATATTTAACTGGGGATTTTTAATTTGTTCCTTTTCTAGTTTTTTTAATTTGCATGCCCAGTTCATTGATCTTTGCCCTCTCTAATTTGTTAATACATGCACTCAACAATATAAATTTCCCCAAGTACTGCCTTAGCTGCATCCCACAGAGTTTTGTAGGATGTCTCATCATTGTCATTCTCTTCAATGAAATTATTCATTGTTTCTATTATTTCTTCTTTAAGTAGCTGGTTTTGGAGAATCATATTATTTAATTTCCAATTAGTTTTTTATTTGCCTCTTCATGTACCCTTACTAATTATTCTTTTTATTGTAGTATGTTCTGAAAAAGTTACATTTGGGGGCAGGTGGGTAGCTCAGTGGATTGAGAGCCAGGCCTAGAGACAGGAGGTCCTAAGTTCAAATCCGGCCTCAAACACTTCCCAGCTGTGTGACCATGGGCAAGTCACTTGACCCCCATTGCCTACCCTTACCAATCTTCCACCTATAAGTCAATACACAGAAGTTAAGGGTTTAAAATTTAAAAAAAAGTTACATTTACTATTTCTGCTCTTTTGCATTTGTTTGCAATGTTTCTGTGCCCTATTACATGTTCAGTCTTTGTGAATGTATCATGTGCAGCTGAAAAGAAGGTGTATTCCTTTTTGTCCCTATTTCTTTTTCTCCATATACCTATTAAATCTAATTTTTCTAGGATTTCATTCACCTCTCTTATCTCTTTCTTATTTATTTTTTGGTTTGATTTATCTAGATCTGAAAGAGGAATATTTAGATCTCCCACCAGTATACTTTTACTATCTATTTCCTTCTTCAGCTCTGCCAGTTTCTCCTTTAGAAATTTGAATGCTATGCCATTGGTATTGAGTACTATTATTTCCTCATCGTCTATACTGCCTTTTATCAGAATGTAATTACCTTCCCTGTCTCTTTTAATCAGATCTGTTTTTACTTTGGTTTTGTCAGAAATCATGATCACCACTCCTGCGTTGTTTTTCTCAGTTGAAGCCCAAAAGATTTTCCTGCAGCCCTTGACCTTAAACCTGTGTATGTCCACCTGCCTCATATGTGTTTCTTATAGACAACATATGATATGATTTTGGTTTCTAATCCACTCTGCTATTTGCATCTATTTTATGAGTGAGTTCATCCCATTCACATTCAGAGTTATAATTATCAGTTGTGTATTCCCCAACATTTTGGTATCCTTCCTAGTTCTTCTTCTTACATTATTTCCTTTTAAACCAATGGTTTGTTTTAAACCAGTCCTCCTTTTCCCCTCCCTTGGTTTACTTCCTTTTCTACCCCCTCCCTTATTATTCCCCTCTTTTTATTTTTAAGGCCTAATGAATTCCCACCTCCCTCTCCTCTCATCCTTTTCTGACCTCCCCACTCCCCTGCTCCCCTTGGTTTATCCCTTCTGACTTTCTCAGTAGGGTTAGATAGAATTCTATATCCAAATGGATATAGCTACTCTTTCCTCTGAGGGTTAATTCCACTGAGAGTAAGGTTTAAATATTACCTATTAATTCTCTCTTCCTCTCTTTATAATAGTAGTATTCATCTCCTCCCCTTCCTGTGGCCTTTTTGTGTGGTATAGAATATACTTTTTTTCTTATTCATTCAAGTTCCTCTTGGCCCCATCTACTATTCACTCCCCTCTTCCCCCCATATCATCTTAGACCATTTAGTACTCCAACCTCTCCCTATGAATAATTCTTCTAATTACTATAATAGTGAATACTATAATAGTGAATACAGTTGACTAGAGAGAATTACACATAATATTTCTCCATGTAGAAATACAAATAATTTGATCTTATTGAAGCCCTTAAAGAGGCACATTTAAAAATAAGAGTTTTCTTCCTTTCCCCTCTATTTCTTATTTATCTTTTCATGTTGCCCTTGGTTTCTGTGGTTAGATACCAAACTTTCCATTTAGTCCTGGTCTTTTCTGTGCAAATACTTGGAAATCTTCTATCTTGTTGAATGCCCGAACTTTCCTCTGGAAGTATATAGTCAGTTTTGATGGGTAGTTGATCCGTGGTTGAAGGCCCAGTTCTCTTGCCTTTCTGAATATCATATTCCAAGCCTTACAGTCTTTTAGCGTGGAGGCTACCAGATCCTGTGTGATCCTGATTGGTGCTCCTTGATATATGAATTGTCTCTTTCTGACTTGTTATAAATTTTTTCTTTTACTTGGAAGCTCTTGAATTTGCTATTATATTCCTGGGGTTGTCTTTTCAGGGTTTAGTGTAGAGGGTGATCTATGGATCCTTTTAATGTCTATTTTGGCCTCTTGTTGAAGAACATCAGGGCAGTTTTGTTGGATAATTTCTTGTAGTACGGAGTCCAAATTTCTATTGATTTCTGCTTTTTCAGGAAGACCAATGATTCTCAAATTGTCTCTTCTTGACCTGTTTTCTTAGCCTGTCAATTTCTCAGTGAGATATTTCATGTTTCCTTCTATTTTATCAGTCTTTTGACTTTGCTTTATTTGTTCTTGCTGCCTCGAGAGATCATTGGCTTCTACTTGCCTAATTCTGGTCTTTAGAGACTGGTTTTCTGCTATAATCTTTTGATTTTCCTTTTCAATTTGGTCTATTCTGTTTTTCATGATTTCCTCCAATTTGCTTATCATTTCTTTTGATTTGGGGGCATCTTTCTCCAATTGGAAGTTTCTTTTTTTTTAGCCTGTTAATTTACTTTTGAGCTATTCCCCACTTTTCACCTTGTGATGTTTTTGTAACTTGGATTTAAGTGAGGCAGAATTGCACAAAGTTAACCCCACTCTCTCTTCCAGAATCATTGAAGTGCAATGGCAAGACAAAAGTCAAGATAACTGGTGATGGCTTTGGATGCAATAGCTGATCTTGCAATCTTCAATACCTAACTAAACTCTAAGCATTCCACAACACCTATTTCAATCACTTTCATGGCCATTAGAATTAATTGTTCTCTTCTGCCCCCTTCACCAAGGGAAGTCTTCACATGTCTAGGGTAGACACCCTTCTAACCACTGATAGGCTTAAGGTTGATTACCTTCAACCTGATTTCGCCTACTTGCTGAGACAGTTTATCAGGATGTGGCTTCTGTGCATTCTACAACTCCTTGAAGCCACAGGTGAGAAGTGGGTATTAGGTGGGCACCAAAGAAGGAAAACTGCCTTGAAAAAGGCTCATCAAGCCTTCAAACCAGGCTTTCTCTGAATACCCTATATAACCCTTCCCACACCATAGAAGGTAATACCCAACAAAAAGATATGTCTATATAGATTGTGTCTTCATTTTTCAGTTCATTCTCTAGAGGTGAACATTTACAAGTTATTCTTTAAATATTAATATTGTAGCTGCATATAATGTTCTCTTGTGGATCTTTCTAAGTTTTTTTTTCAATTAACATGCTCATTGTTTTTTATAATGCAATGAGAATTCCATCACAATCATATACCACAATTTGTCCAGCCATTCCCTAATGTACTAACACCCCCTCAATTTCCAATTCTTTACCACCACAAATAGAGTTGCTATAAATAGCTTGGAACATATAGAGTCTTTTCTTTATTCCCTGATCTCCTTGGAAAAACAGGCCCAACAACAGTATTGCTGTGCATAAGGGTATATAAACTGTTTTATAATTCTCCAGGAATAATTCCAAATTACTCTGCAAAATGATTGGATCAGTTCACAATTCCACCAATGGTGTTTTACTGCCCCTATTTTTCCACATAATCTCCACCATTTGTCATTCTGACCTTGCCTCATTTTAGCCACCCTTTTTTCATAAGTTTTTGCATCACTCATTTATTTTCCCAATTTTCCTTCTACCACTCTGATTTTTTTTTTATTTAAAAATAAAACTTGAGCTTTTCCAAGAATTCTTGCTTGGCTTGTATCCAATTCACATTTTTCTTTGAAGCTTTGCTTTTAGTTGTTTTTAACTTCATTTTCTTCTTCTGCATTCATCTTGCTCTTCCCTGTCACCAGAGTAACCTTTTGTCATCATTTTTGGCATGTGGTTTGCTATTTTTTCCATCCTATTTCTTGATTTGGGACTTTATGTTAATGCTGGATTCTATTCTCTTCATGGGAGGTAGAAGGGCAATGTCTTAAGATTTAGGCTTTTTCATATTGCTGTTTTCAGAGCTAATTCTAGGTATTTGGAAAATTTTTAGTACTTCCAAGGTGGTGTGATCTGGGGAGAGGTGTGGTAACTGCTGCCTTGGTCTGTGCTCTGCTCCTTACTCAGGAAAGACCCCTGATCGTATGGAATTGCAATCAATACCATTGCTCAGGATCCTTGTTCCCTTTGTACTGGAAATAATATTGGTCCACAGAGTCTCAGAACTGTTGGGACCAGAAGTGATACTGTCTCAGGGTTTCCACTCCCTCTTAATCAAAAGTGTTTCTCTCTGCTTTATATGCATAAGTGGTTATAGATAATGGAATTGTCAATGTGTGGTCCTGTATCCAGTGCTTGCAGAGGGGTCCCCTGTCATCTCTTTCTGACTAGTTGCCAAATCCCTTTACCAACTCTTCCAAAAACTATTCATGCTTCTTTCACCACCCACCATATAGTTTCTCCAATTCCTTGAAAAAAATCTATGTGCATTCATTGCTTCTACTTTCTCTTCTCTCATTTTTTCTAAACTCTCTGCAATTTTATTTCTTTACTCAACTGAAATTCCTTCTCTAAAGTTATGTTGTAATAGCCACAAGTAATGATGTTTTCTCATTTCCTATAATTCTTGTGGAATATAATACTCTTGACTATCTTCTATTACCTAAGAATAATCTCTTTCTTTGGGTCTTGATGTCCCTGTTTCTTTTGTTTTTCCTGCATATCCAACTATACATTCTGTCTTTTTTTCTATTTATCATTCATGCCCTCTTCCCTAATTGTGGAAGTATACTCCTTTATCTTGGGACTTCTTTTCTATCTATATGTTCTCACCAATGACTTCATCATCTCCCATTATATATCATACTTATCTATATTTCAGTCTTGTACCTCTCTACAATTCTAGTCACATATTCCCACCTGCCTACTGAACATTTCATATAGGATATTCTGTATGCATTTCAGACTCCACATACTCAAATTATAGCCCTTTATCTTTCCATCAAAACCTTCTAAAATCATATTATTATTAGATGCTAGTCATCCGGTTTCATGGCTAAAGTATTACTTCTGATCCATCCCTGTCTTTCATCTCACAAATACAATCAATTTCCAACCACCTCCTTGTACATGATTCCTTTCCTAGCCCTTAGCTGTTCTTGCCTTCTCCTTTGTAGTTATCTTTTATCCATATGTGTTTTGCATATACCTACATATGTACATGGGCAGCTAGGTGGAACCATAGAGTTTTGGACCTGGAGTTAGGAAGGTCTGAGTACAAATTTGGACTCAGACATTAAATAGCTGTGTGACTTGGGGCATCACTTAACCCTGATGGCTTCACTTTCCTCATCTCTAAAACAAGGTGGAGAAGGAACTGGCAGACCATCTAGTATCTTTGCCAACAAGACCTGAAATAGGGTCATGAAGAGTCAGACACAACTGAAACAACTAAACCAATATATGTACATGTTTCCCACAGAAAGTAAGCTCCTTAAGAGCAGTGTCTTTCACTTTTGTCTTTGCATTCTCAGTTTCTGAAAAAGAATAGGTGACAAATTAATATTTACTTAATTGATGATCACCATAATCAATCTTTCTTCTCAAATTGATCTTCTTCTAATATCTATGAACATGTTGGCCTCTCAAAAGTATCTTTGTAGAACTCTCCTCTCCTTCTTTGCTGAATTTCTCAAAGTGTAATCTTCATTTACCAACTCTACTTCTTTACTATCCACTCACTCTGGGCCTCCTTGATGGCTTCTTCCCTATCAGTCTACTGAAGTAAATGTCTCCAAGATCACTAATGTTCTACATCTTATTTGACAAGTCCAAAAGCCACTAATTGGCCCTTACCTTCCTTGACATTTTCATTGCTTTTGACACTGTTGCCTTTTCCTCTGGATGTTCCTTCTTATTCTAGGTTTCATAATATCACATTTTCTGATTCTACTCTTATGTATTGGATGATTCCCCTGTGTTCTTCACTAGTTCATCTTTCTTCTCTAATTCCTAAGGTTGGACATTCCCCCAGGTTCTGTTTTGGCCTTCTCTTCTCTTTCTAAACTCTCCCATGACAATCTCATCTACTTCCATGACTTCCACTATCATTTCTATATAATGGTATACATGGTACTCAATTCTATATAGCCACCAAAAATATCTTCCCTAAGTCCTAGTATGATTCCTCCAACTGCCTAACGGACATTCCTATGAGATGCCCCACTAGCATCTCAAACTCAACACACCCCAAAATGAATTCGACATCTTCTCTAAACTTTCCCCTCATCCCAATTTCTCTATTTTGGTCGATATTATCTTGCTCCTAATCATCCAGTCTTAAAATATGCCTTTGGATTTTCTCTTTTTCTTAATATTCCTATAAAGCAGTGATGGGCAAACTAGGGCCTACGGGCCATATTTGGCCCCCTGAAATGTTCTATCCCACTGTGGGACATTATTCCTAATCTGATGAATACAATGAGTAGGATACAATACAATGAAACTTCAAAAGAATTGCCTTAGAAACAGACTGACAGATGAGCATTTCCTTTCCTTTTTTCCCCTCTTTAAAAAGTTTGCTCATCACTGCTATAAACAAATAATGTGTTAAATCTTAAAGATTATATCTGTAGTATCTCTCAAATCTATCCTCCCAATAGCCCAATGGGAGTGCTTCCTCCCTCCTCTTTGTGGGTTAAGGGGTGATACAAGGTGCACCTGGCATTCAGTGGAGGGGGGGCATAGTATGTGGTCTAGGAGGGAGGCAGGCATGGCACTTGCTCAGGGTGGGATGGGCAGTACCTGGCACTCCATCTCTAAAAGGTTAACCATCACTGACCTAAAGGATAATAATGCAAATTCCTTGACCTGTCATTTAAAGCCTTTCACAATTTGGTCCCAACTTACCTTTCCAGTCCTAGTTCATATTACATTCCTCATCTGTTTACTCTTCTGAAAAATATTAGTTTTTTAATGATCTTATTCTGCACCCTTCTCCTTCCATAGATTGCAGGTCACTATGATGGAAATGTATTTTTGGCATATCTTTGTTAAAATTACTGTTCTTCTTTCTTGAAAGCTTTTGATCACCTTGTCAGTTATTAATTAAGGCCTCTCCTAATAAACATAAATGAGGGTATCTCAAAAGCCTAAGTTTTAATAACTTCCGAAGTATAAATATTATAAATTTATTAAAATATTATTGAAAATTTTAATTGTGCACATTTTTTCACACTTTTGAAAATTTTGTGAATTTTGAGTAACAATTTATTTTCCAAGACAGGGTACCCTGTCAGGCATCTGGTTTCCACATGGCACTTTCTCAGACTGGTGGATCAGAAGAGAAGGTCTTCTTGCTGACCAATCTGAATCTCTTGATCCATATCACTTTTAAAATTTTTCTCGTAGAATCACATCAAAACTTTCATGAATACATCAAAACCTTTGAATGACCTTAAAATTAGGACTACAAATGCAATCCTTTCCATCTCTCAGCAGCAACTAATTAAAGATATAACAAAGTTTAAAAATAAATGTATAAGGGATAAGGGAAACATTTATGGCCAAACAAGAGATAGAGAGCATTATGAGATGTAAAATAGATACCTTTAATTTATTAAAGAGATTTTGCACAAACAAAACCAATATAACCACAATTAGAAGACAAGTAGAAAGCTGTAGAGTAATGTGAAAGAAAATGCGGCAAAGAATCACATTATTTAAAATGTATATAGAACTTTTATGAAGTCACAAAAATAATGGGATTTTAGAGTTGAGAAGATATTTATATATCTAATCTAACTTCTTCAGTTTGTATATTAGGAAACATAGATCCAAAGACTTCTCTAAGATTATATACATAGTTAAGTGTTCATGATTTCAAATGCAATATTTTTCCTACTATATGAAACTATCTTTCTTTTCACCTTATCATGCATGGAAGGGTTAAATATTAATTGTTTGACTAAAATACATGAAAATTATAAGTAACGATGGTGGTTGCCTTTCTAAAGTCAAAATGACTTTTAATAGTTTTTATTTACAAAAGAGGTGGAAAGAGTGAACATAGAGAAATACAAAAAAATAGAGAAGATATTTAACCTCTCCAACTAAATATTCCTCCAGTGCTCTACTCAACCAGGACTTGTTGACCTTCAACAGGAATTAAACTCTCTCCAGAAGACAGGAGGGAAAACCAGCTATCCAATCACCCAAGTTCCCTCCAAGAGGCAGGTGTGTGTTTGGAATTCAGGGAGTTGCCATTTAAAAGTATCTTACAAACTTCCTGTGGACATGTGGGGACTTTGAGACTACATTCCCCATGATCCAATGGGTTTCTGGCTTTTGGACGTGGGGAGGTATATGTATAGGGCAGCTTAAATTCGAGGATGGCCTGGAGACAGCCTCTTGGTTACCTGAGTGGGCTCCAGGGGGACAGAGAGGAGTAGGGAAGGTATGGAAGAAAATGGTGGAGGTGCCATTTGAATAGATTTCTTACAGGCACGTGGTTGATTTATCTCTATCAGCATGGCAATTAAAATATTAATTTCTCTTATAATATCAGCCTTTATCATTTTTAATCGTAACACAGGTCAAGACAATGACTGGAGCTGAAGGTGATTCCCAAGGGCAACTTTCTTCCTTAAGCCACCAACCTTATTCTTGAAGCTGACTTCCCTCTCAAAATCTAACTCCTTTTTGAAGCTGATTTCCTTCTTGGAGTTGACTTTTTTTTAGTCCCAGAAATTCAGGGCCTTTTATAGTGGCTCCTTGTCCCTTCCCCTTTTCACAAGGGCCAATCACAGCTTCCAAATTGCTCAGCACTGCCCACTGGGCAGTGTTTGTAGGAACTACTTCTCACCTTCTGAAGAGGTGAATACTCATCAAGAAAGTTCACAGATCCCTGGTTGATTAAATCAAAAAGGTTCACAGTTTCCTGATTGATTAAATTTCTAAGGGTATGAATTCTCTAAGTACCTTGCAAGTTTCTCACCTAATACTAAGTAGAGTGTTCAGTCTTTTGTTGATTCAATGTAAAAGTAGACAAAGGACATTTAATTCTGTCTTCAAATCTGGTGAGGTACTAAGTAGAGGTACTTAAGTTATTGTTAACCCAAGTGTTAAGTTAAAAAAAAAAACAAAGCAAATAAAGGATTCCCTTTCACAAGTGTAAACTCAGAGAGAATAAAGAATTCCCTTTTACAGTATTACACATATATCTCTGTGTGGCATATATCACAATTATTCTGACAAGGCTTGGATTTGTGAGAGAATCCAAGCCATTAAAGACCCTGGAAGTTGTATTGCCTCTCATCCTGAGAAGAAAGTAATTTCTCTTTCAGGATTAGAACTACAAGGCAAAATTTTCCACCAAATCATGGTTATTCAGAGATATTGGAACCAAATGCTGAATCTCTTCTATGTTGTTTCTTTTTTGTTTTTATTGTAACATTTAATGGACAGAGTGGTTCATTACTAAATGTCTCTTAGTTATTTTAAATTTCATTTACTGTTTACTTTTTGCAGTGGTTTATTAGATTGTGGGTTTTTTTTTTGTTTTTTGTTTTTTAAACCCTTAATTTCTGTGTATTGGCTCCTAGGTGGAAGAGTGGTAAGGGTGGGCAATGGGGGTCAAGTGACTTGCCCAGGGTTACACAGCTAGGATATGTCTAAGGCCAGATTTGAACCTGAGACCTCCCGTCTCTAGGCCTGACTCTCAATCCACTGAGCTACCAGCTGCCCCTGGTTTATTAGACTGTAAGAGAGGGTGGGAGTAAGGTAACCTGAAGATTATTCAATATACCATATTCAACTGACTGAGAGATAATTCTCCCTACTTTGTGATCAATAAATTGAGGGCTTAATGAAGTTTGTGAATTTGATTTATAATTTGTATTTTTTTCAGCCTTATGGCACAAAAACTGGAACCTTTGCCCTCAGCTAATATCCTTACAAGTTAATCTCATTATTTCTAAGTGAAAAAGTCATTTTTCACTAGGATCCTTTGGATTTTCTCCACATCCATCCCCAGGAAAGAAGAACAAGAGAGAAAAGAGAACTCAAAAAACCTGCTCTAAGCAACCCAAAGTAGAAAGAGACAGACTTAATCAACTTCTGACACTTACCTCCTCCTATTTGATGCCCTAAGATGGAGAAAAGAGGATTGTGATCCTCATCTAAATTGCCATCCACAATTAATTCTAATGAATATCACATATATCCTCTATACTAGACTCAATTTCTTTGTGAGCAGGGATTTCTTTGGTTTTTTTTCCTTTGTTTATTTGGTTGATTTTAATTTTTTCCTTCTGTTTTAGAATCAATATTGTGTATTGGATCCAAGGAAGAAGAGCAATAAGAGCTAGATAATGGGGGTTAAGTAACCAATCCAGGGTCACACAGCTAGGAAGTGTCTAAGACCAAATTTGAACCCAAAACCTCTCATAACTGGGTCCAGCTTTCAAATCACTGGTCCACCTAGCCTACCCCTGGTTATGTTGTTTTGAATCTCTGTATTTCCCAGTGTTTAGTACAATATCTGACACATAGTAAGTGCTTAATAATTTTTGGTTTAATTGAATTCAATTCAGCTACTCAGATAATGAAATTTCTTCCTTTTTCTCAACTTCTGGAGTCAATGTGCTTTCCGTTATATTAATCGCATGAGAGGGAGATTTGGGAAAAGAGAGACTAAGTTGCAGCAAAGGGAAATGGAATTTGATGGCATAGCAGACTTGGGGAAGTTGGTATGCTGATTGACTTGTGCATTGACCAAAGAGATTTTGAAGGATTGAACTCTTGACATTGGGGTTCAATATAGATTTTTGTATTTGATCAGTGACAGATGCCTCTTCTTTGTCATCCTCCTTGCTTATGTCCCCAGGAGGTCTACTCATTTGGGTCTGTGGAGTCGTTAGTGACTGTTCTGACCCCTCACTCCCTACTATTGTTGGAAAAGACAGTTTTTTCTCCTTTTCAGATAGAGATTCTGTTTTGGAGAAACAAGAGGACATCAAGATCTCTGAATCATTCACATTTGCTTCTCCACCTTGCCCCACAAATTCAGTTCCCAGCCCACAGTGTCTTTCAATTTTTATATTACACTTGCTTACAGATAAGATCTCTTTTAGCTTACTGTCCCTTGATTCTGTTTCTTTGCACTCTTTTGCAGCTATAGTATTGCTCGCTAAAAATTTTATTGTTTGCTCACAATTTGTTGTAACTTCATCTTCATTCATTTTTCCTTCAATATCATCAATCCCCTCTACCACTGTTCCATGCAGCTCACACTTTGTTTCACTAAAACTTTTGTTCATTTGTAACTCTCTCTCCTCCTGTGCATCACTTTCATGTCTTATATCTTTTTCCCCTGGTTTTATATCAGTGTCTTTTTCCTCAGTCTGATTTTCTTGACTCCTTTTGCCATTACTTTTTATTTCTGCCTCCCCCATGGTATGGCTTCATAATTGACTGTTTTGTATTCCCAGCTGCAATTGAGGAATATTTAGGCCTAGACCTTTCCTGGATGAATTTTCTCATTGTGTTCAAATCTGGGGCGTGCATTTCTGAATTACTACAAAAGATGTGGGAACAGCATGGTCCATGTGCCTGCCTATTGTTGGTGCTATTATAATTTGAATTATTCTTCCAAGTTCCCCTTCTATCATTTCCTGCATCTATTTGGGCTTTTAGTCTGCCTGTTCTAACAATGTGGTCAGTTTTACCACAGAGAAAATATTGGGGTTGATTATTTGTTTGTTGTTTTTGCCCAAAGACCCTTCGAGGTCTATAAGCTTGCAATGTTGCCAAGTTTTTTACTTCATCCATTTCTTTCTGTCTGAGTTTATTATTGGCTTCTTTCAGCTGTAATTTTAGTTCTTGTACTAATTCTTCTTTGTTCATTTTTATGCTTTTTCTCCCAAAAATATATACGTGGCTGTCTTTCTTAATTCTTTGAGCCCTATAGACTCTCAATATGGACAATGAAGTCTGAAATATGTCCTAACCAATACACAACTGCCCTTTACAAAATATGTTGTAGACTAGGCTCAGACAAATCTGTAAACCCCAGAAGGTTCTCTCCCATTTCCACTACACGGTCTAGAAATGTGGAAGGATGGTCCCCAGTTTCCTGCTTTAGCAGCTCTAATTTTCCCTATGTATCAGGTCGCTTTGCAAAATTTTTCATTGCTTCAACCAAAGCATGACTAGCCCTAACCAGGAATCTTAGGTTTTAGTTATTGGAAAATTCTAGATTATTCCCATCCTCTAGCCATGAAACTAAATTTGGATTGTTTCTAATCTCTGTGATAAATTGATCCTTTCCCCTTTTTGAGAACAATTCAGGTAACAGAATTTCTGTATCCTCAAAGCCAGGATCAAACAACTAAATTGCACGGCGAAATTTATACATTTCATTGGTTCTTCGAATAACTTGGGCATGCATTTCAGAAGATGTTCCAGATCTCCAGTTGTAAATAGCTTGTGTGTTTTTTATATGAACTATGCTCTGCTCTGGTTGAAGACTAGTCATGTCCTGTAATGGAAGCACTGGTATTGCCTCATTGGCTTCTTCCTTAACCTCTTTGACTTCATTTTCCTGATTTGGTGTATCTAGGTGTTTATTTTTGTTGTTTTTTAGGCTCTCTAATTCCTCAGTTACTTCCTTTAACATATTTTCCAGTTGTGCTCTTTCCTCCTTCATTGCTACAATCAGGAGCTAAGTCATTATCCATTGCCTTAGCCTTTTTCCCAACCAGCATCCTAATACATTTTTTCAGAGCATAGTACAGCTGCAACAGTGAAAAAATTAATCCTGCAACCACAGGGACTTGGGACAATACTCTACCCATTCCTATCTTGAGTCATTAGAAACTAACATATAAGTTGAGTAAAAAATAGATGCAATCAGATATTAATCACAAAAATAAAACTGTAGCAAATGTATAAGAATTGGGAAATGATCACCATCACTCCCATGGCTAGTATTAGCTTGTGTGCCGTTGTTGTGATCAAAAACCTCTGCACAGGAAAACGTGTCATTTAAAACTGAATCTTTAAGAGTTCCCCCCTTCCTCAGAAGTGATGGAGTCTTCTGATTGTTTGGTTTAGTTGCTGGGTAGAATTCAACACTGAGTCTAGGGAACCAAAAATGGCCGCTACCTACTACTCCCACACTGGCTTCACCCCTCCATCTTCCTGTAGCCAAAACCTGCACTCCTGACTCCCAAATCTTCTCAAATTTGAATAATTTTCAACCCTGGCCTGTGACTTGCCAACTGTTATGTGAAGAAAGACCCTGTTTGTTGAAATATAAGGGTGACTGGGATTTGATGTGACCCAGTCTGACAGGGCAGTCTCTTCAAGGCCAAAGAGCAAAGATGGTGATCCTCTCTGTCCTAGGCCAGTATAAACTCAATCTGACTCTGTATTATAACAACAAATTTTTTCAATTAGTATCAGGAAAAGTACTTGGGTGAATGGGTTGTAGGTGAGTCCCTATCACTAGCATGTCTACCTTAAGGGCCCCAAACTGACTTTTCCACAAAATCTCTTCTTTCCCCAGCCAGGCTGGGGCTCTTCTAACTTCTCTCTCTGCCTAAGAGTTCCCCTGCTAATCTATCTCATTCTAAACTAAAACGCACACAGTTTTTTCTGAGTCTTTAGAATATAGATGAGTAGTGATGACAATTGGAGTCTGGAATGATTGGGTTAGCCCTAGAGAGGCAAATTCTCCCTGAGGCAACCTTGGCAATTCAATCTATTCCTTCTCTTAGTTTTGATCTTCTTGGAGTTCACAGAGTTAATCCCTTCAGCAACTTCCAGGTTGTGGTAGAAACAGCTCACAGGAATAGGTTAGAAATCTCCAGGAGGTCAGAGCCGAATCAGGGAGATGCCTCCAGCTCCAGAGACTCCAACCAACTCCCCTCTGGCTGGCAGTTAGAGCTTCCAGACCCCCTCCTTCAAGATTCCAACCGGGTCTGCCCCTGTGTCTGTTATGTCATCAAATTTCATTTCCCTTTATTGCAACCTTGTCTCTCTTTCCCAAAATCTCCCTCTCACAATTGGTTTCCCATATTTATGAAACTGAACAAAATCAATATCAGCTAAAGTCAATTGAATGTTTAAAATTTGTCCTAGTTCTGAGAAGCTAAAGTTCCTGATGCAAGGAGAAGAATTTGATCCCAAATGTCGCACTGAGATGTGGATGGATAAGACCTTTAACTGAAAAATGGTTTTAAAAGGTTATACCTGATCCTAAAGAAACAAGATAGTTCAAAGTTATGGAGGAGGGAGAAGTAAATACTGGCATTAAAAAAAATGATAGAAAATCCAGAAATCAGAGAAAGGAAGAACCGTGGATATTTGGGAAGTAAAAATCAATCCAGTCAGGGGAGGAAAAAGCAATATTGCCATTATACAAAAGTACACTACAGACCACCTGTACAGAAAGATCTATTAGTAAGCCTTGCAAAAAGGCAAGATATAGTAAAAGTATTGGACATCATGGATAGAATGCTGAATATAAAATTGGGAAGACCTGGAATAAAGATATTCACTGGAGCTCTTTTCTCTCTACCAAAAGTAGAACCTAAATTTGAAAAACATTTGGCCTAATAATTTGTAATTAGATGTAGCTAAAAAATGGAATAAGCAGCCTTAGGAGGCAACAGTATTTTTTTTAGTGAAAGTCTTTAAAGGCTAGATGATAATTTGTCTAGTATGTTATAGGGCACTTCTGTTCAGACATAAGCAGGAGCAGATAACCTCTGAGGTCTCCTTAATTCTGAAATCCTATAATCCTGTCATGCTAAAGAAACTACTTACTTAAAACTTACAAACAGGTTATTTATTAGGAGAGCACTTCCAACTATTCTCTTCTTGACTTTTATATTTTGGATTTGGATTTGGTGATCTCTTCTCTCTAGGTTTTCATAACATCGATCTCTCCTGGTTCTTTTCCTAATAGCCTGACTACTCTTTGATCTTCTTCACTGTATCTTCATCATCAAGGTTTTATCTGCTAACTATGAGTGTTTTCCAAGGTTTTTCATCTTCTGTGCTCGCTTCTCTTTCATTTGTTAATATCATCAGTTCCCACTGATTCAATCATTCCTCAGATCTATTTGTGCAACCCTAAACTCTCTCCTGGATTTCTAGCTTGCCTCTCCAACTGGCTTGTGGATATCTCAAACTCAAAAATCTTAGTAGACATCATAATTTCATCATGACATTATCTTTCTCCCAAAACCCTCCCCTCTTCCTAAATTCCCTATTTTGGTTGAAGGCACTACAATTCTTCCAATAACCTAAGCTCGAAATCTAGGTTTCATCCTTGACTACTCATTCTCTCCAACCATATAGAAGCTATTGCTAAATCTTGCTGATTCTGCATTCACTTCTTCCATATGCACCCCCCCCCACCCATCTCCTAACAGTAGCATAGGTCTTCATCATCCCACACTTGGATTATTATAAAAGGCTATTCATTGGTCCCCCTCCATCAAATCTCTCCCCACTCTAGCTCATCCTCCCCTCCTCTGCCAAAGTGATCTACCTAAAGTATAGATCTGGCCAGGTCACCACCCTTTTCAGTAAACTCCAGAGGTTTTCTAGATTTAATTTTTTTTAAATTTTTATAGCCTTTAATAATCTAACTCCTCCCTACTTCAGTCTTCTTAAATTTCATTCCCCACCACCATCACTTACTTGGTAATCTAGTGATACTGTTATCTTTGCTCTTTATTACCTGATACACTACATCTCCTGCCGCTAGACATTTTCAATGGCTGTCTTTCCATGGATGGAATGCTTTCTCTCCTGGCAGAGTTCTCTTCCTCCTAGCTTTCCTGACTTTCTTTGTGTCTAAATTAATGCCCACTTTCTGCAGAAAGCATTTCCCACATTCCTTTAGTATTAATGCTTTCCTTCTGAGATTATCTCCAATTTATCCATGTTTCCTGCATGTATTTTGATCATACATAGTTGTTTGCATTTTATTCCCACCCCCTCGCCCCATTATAATGCAAGTTCCTTGAAGGAAGAGATTTTTTTTCACTTTCCTTATATTCCCAGTACTTAGTACAATATTTAGCACAAAGACAGCTATTAATGAATGTTTGCTGATTGATTAATTTATTGATTCCAGTTAGGGAGTGTTTCAATCCTATAATCATGTCTTTCTTACATACTAAACTGTGATTTCATTTGGGTAGATATTTCCTACATTATTTTAGCTCATAACTCCTATTCCTTCCCATTCTCTGTGATTCTCATTTACTCCTTTTATTATTCTACTAAGGGATCTGATATTTAAATTGAAAAGTGAATGCAAAATCCTTTGAGGAATGAGAGAACACTTTAAAGTAGTGAGGCATAAAGGTTAACTTAGATCAGAGGATCTTGTCAAGCTCCCTTTTTAGAATGTACTTATTTCTCACTTTTTTCAAGCAATGTTGCTATATAAACTGAAATTATTTTATATGGCTTCTGATTACTTATGTTTATTTTGAGAAATGATTAGCAAAATGACTTAAGTTCTTCATAAAACTGTATTTCTTGTGACTTTGGACTTAAGATAAAAAGCAGCACTTACAACTTCTATATTTGTTTTTTGGAGGAAAATCTTTGATTCTTAGCATGTAGTAACTTTTTTTAGATACTGTTTTCTGTTTTAGGTCACTAGAAGCATAAAAATACATTTATTTTTGTATACAAGTTGCACAATAAGAATTAATATTCAATTTTCTGAACAAAAATGGGAGGCAGCTGGATGACTCAATAGAGAACCAAGATGGGAGGTATTAGGTTCAAATCAGGTCTCAGATACTTTCTAGATGTGTGATCCTGTGCAAGTTACTTAACCACAATTGCCTAGCCCTCCTGCCCTTCTGCCTTGAAAACTATACTTAATATCAATTCTAAGACAGAAGGTAAGGTCTTAAAAAAATTCAATTTTATGTTTCTGGATAATATAAGTATTTTTAGCGCCTTCTTTTTAAATCACTCTTGCCACAAGTGTAAGGACATAAAAAAAATTAGCAATATTAAAAATATTTGTCCATTTTACAGACTACTAATGAAAGCAATTTTCGTTATCTAGTGGCCAGACTTCTGACGATGAGCCTCTCCATATTTGAAGATTTTCCCAGTTGTCAAGAACTACCAGAAGATGCACATCACTGATACAGACTCTTAGAAGCCACGGTCACCTCCATGCCCAACAGTGGGACTACTGTCTTTCAATGTCATAGTATTTCTAAATTTTTAACCATTTTTCAAACATAATAATGACAGAAAAGCCCCCTACCCCAACAGTAAGTAAGAATTTAAAAAAAATCTCCAAAACAGGAAAAATCTTTTAGTAAGCACAAATGAGAAGGAATTTCAAGAAAATAATAGCCAGAACTCGCTTCTATATAATAGACATGATGTGAGAGCATGGACTAATGTGACAGATCAAAGTGCCAGTCTCTGTCAAAAATGATGAGGTTATGACAAGCATCAGAATACATTAATAGCCAAAAGTATAGCCATTCAAAGGAACACTTAAGAAAAATAAAAAACAAAGTGCACAGAAAACAAGAAGCAACAGTGGCATTTGGGAGTGAAAGAAGCTTTAAAATAATAAGTGGTGAGGAGTTGGGTACCATTAGCATTACAGGCCCCCAAAACTTTTTCAAGAGATAATGAGTAGGGGAGAGCTAGATAGCTCAGGGGATTGAGAACCAGGGCTGTAGATGGAAGATCCTGGGTTCAAGATATTTCCTAGCTGTGTGTCCCTGGGCGAGTCACTTAACTCCCATTGTCTAACCCTTACCACTCAGTTCTATCTTGGAGCCAATGCACAGTATTGATTCTAAGATGAAAGGTAAGGGTTTAAAAAAGAGAGAGAGAGATTGAAGGAAGATAGAAATTCACAATACTAAATAGTTCAGATGGGATTATTATGACTAGCCCTTATTTGTGTTTAGAGAACTATTTCATCTGAGAACATTTCAAAACTGTAGCTACAGCCTCAATATCTCTGTCTTAGAAAAAGAACTGAAGGACTTGCCATACTTCAGAGATAGATGAGTGACTACTATGGAAATAGTAGGTATTCAAAAAATGAAATTGAAGTAGGTATGCAGTTTTATACTGCTATAGTTGTATTCTAAGCAGCTGACTGACCCAGAGCAAATGACAGTACAGCAGATATGCCAGTCATCAGTACTGATGGTAGCAACACTCTAGTTCCACAAGTTTGATAACTAAGTAACAGTAAGCATCCCAGAGAGCACCACTGAACAACTTCTCTTTCATATGCGACTTAGGGATATACTAGCATAGGGAAACAGGAACCAGCTATATAGCGTGGAAAGCCAAATGCAAAACAAAATCAACATCCCCCAAAAAGAGAGAAAATAAAAATAGAAGCAGAGTGCAAAATTTCAAGCCCAAATGTTTAGTCACAGAAAAAAACAATAAATTAACAAAAAAAGGAAAATGGAATATAATTCTAATATGATGGAACAAAATTTAATTTCAAAATTATAAAATTATTGAAGTAGTAAAACAAAATTACAAAAATAAGCAAAAATATCCCACTAAAACAACAAATGTTTATCTTAAGTCTTCCCAATAACAGCAAAAGAAGCAAGCAAAATTCAATTATAAGCACAAAGCATAAATCAAAGAAATAACACTGAAAAATAATTGCATTCAGTCAGTACAGTTTTGAATTCAGGAAAAATTATTTAACAATTAAAGTTGTCTGAAATTGAAAAGAGTTTCCTAGAGAAACAATAGGTTTCTGTTCTTTGGAGGGCTTCAAGCAGAAGGCAGATCATCACTTGTCAGTTATTTCATAGTGGAAATTCATTTGAAGTATGGGTTGGATTACATGGCTACTGAGGCTTCTTTCAGCCCTCAAATTCTGTCATTTAGGAATTGGAGCACATCTATGTGTGTACTACAAGTCCATTCCACAGAGTTTTAGCTGGAGCTATTTGCATTCAATAAAGTGTAGAGCTAAGTCTAGGTTCTTCAATATTATCGTCTCTGATCTTGGAGGTCAAAGCAGCGTGGGGAGTAAAGGAGCAAACAGAAAACCAGAACTAATGGCTCTTGACCTCCAGTTCACTGATCATTCCCTTCTGCCAAACTATTTTTCTCCTAAACTACGATGTCTCTACTCTGCTAATATCCTACTCAAATTTCTCCCAATAGAACCTGGACTTTATCCCTGAGCTCTCAAGGATACTTCCCCCCACTCTACTGGACCACATCCTCTCCCAAGCTCTAGTAGTGGACTTTCACATTATTTTTACCTTGGGATCAGGACTTCTTAAGCATTTCCAAACCCTGCTGCCCAGGCACCATTCAACCTGCTTTCTCCTCTTTATATCCTTTTTCCACCATTAGAATATAAACTTCTTGAAGACAAGGACTGTCTTGCTCACTTGTATCACCTTAGTGCCTAGATAACAAGCATAATTAGTATAATAAGCATGTAATAAACACTTTTTCATTCATTCATTCATTAATCTATCATCCTAGGATATGATAATACAATACAAGAGCCTAGGCTAACTGACATTCCTCAGAATAATTTATCTGAGGAGTGAGAAACCCAAAGTTGGCTCCCACTAGCAGAAAAAAAAGGCATGCAGGTTTCCTTTCCTTATTCATGGACCCACTCAAGTTGCTCTATCTGTCCTCCTCCACTTTGTATACAATGCCTAGTTTAGTACAATAGGATCATAATAAATGTTGGTGACTAACAGATATAAAAAAAAAAAAAAACAGCACCAGCTTCTCTTCAGGAGTAACATAGGGACAATGAGCAGCATTTTTTTAAGTAAATGTCCTTTCGGTGGTTGGTTACCAGGGAAACAGCCTTTGTCTTCTACTTTTTCAAGATTCATTAAAATAAATTCATCTTTCTGACCATTTTGCACCTACCTCTCCTTGCCAAATGTTTAATTCTTTATCAGTGACTAACCACACAAAACTGTTTTTAACATGTTCTCTTGATTTTTATTCCTTGAGAATTTTAGCATCCTAGACTAAAATGCTAATCTTCTTTGAGAGTTATCCAAGCTGAATGTTCCTCTTCTTCCTTATGTTTATCTCCTGATTAGACCTTCTGGGGCACTGGGATGGCAAGCCTTGTGTTCCATGTATATAACAAAGGTAAATACAGCTCAATTCAAAAAATATTTATTTAGTGTCTTCCTTGTCCCAAGGTCAACAGTACTGGTGCTGGCAGTATGAAAAAAAAATGGAATTCTTCAGGGAATTGATTTTCTAGTGGAGGAAACAGCATATACCTAGGTAGGTAAGTGTAATAAATAAAAAATTTTTAAAAATTGCAATAAATTCAAAATGAATGGAATGGAAATTCAAGAGAGAGAGAGAACTAACAATCAGGGTGAGGAGGAAAGCATACTAATAAGATGTAGCACCTGAGCGGTGCCCTGGAGGATGTTGGGAATTCAAAGAGGGAGACATGAAGGTGTAGTTCATTCTAGACATGGGGGACAGACTGTAGGAAGCTCAGAAGAGAGAGAGAGATTGCTGAGTTTGGGGAACAAGAAGTACATCATTTTGGCTCAAATGAAGACTATGTAAAGAAGAACAATGTGAAAAAAGTCATCCCACTGCTATAAAACTAATTTCCAAATCTTCACTCTCTTGTTTAAAAGACAGAAAAATTAGAACTATTTCATGTTTTGCTGTTGCCTGTAGGATTAAGTCAACACTCAGTCTGGTCCTGAAGGTGCCATAGCCTTTATGCTCTAGTCAGGCTGGTCTCCTCAATTCACTGACCCGTGAACATGAGGAAATGACTTGACTCCAATGTTACATGATCTACAGGTCCTCATTTTGGCCTAAATACAAGCCTGAGCCATGCCTCCCCCAGGATAATGCTATTCTTCCCATGTAGCATTGCTTCCATTCATTCTTCATTTGTACTAGTTTATTTTCTGCCCAATTTATCTTGAGTTCTAATGATACTGCATTATTGTAATTTTTTATGGATTTCTCTCCATTAAGGCCTTCCTTGTGGTTGTCTGACATAAATAGCATGTCCATTTCTAAAATAAAGAGGGACAGCTAGGAGGTTCAGTGGATAGAGAGCCAGACCTAGAGATGGGAGGTTCTGGGTTCTAATCTGGTCACAGACACTTCCCAGCTTTGTGACCCTGGGGAAGTCATTTAATCCCATTGCCTAACCCTACCACTCTTCTGCCTTGGAACCAATATTTAATACGGAGTCCAAAGCAGAAGGCAAGGGTTCTAAAAATTATATAAAGGATGATATTTCTAGTCATTTCTCCCTCTGTGTATCTATTTGTGAGATATTTTAAGTAAAACATGAATAATATGAAACTATCTAGGTTAATGTTCATTCTACTGAGGATGCCTTTTCCTTACCATATGGAATTAAATCTATCTTTATTTGCCTAGGTCTTTACCCAAACCTCAACCAGTTTTGTCCTTTACACACCATAACACTAACCTCTTTGAATAACTAGTAGGTGATCTAGGAAAATTAACTTAATCTGTCTGTAACTCTTTCCTTACCTGAAAAATTAATGGTCTGGACTAGATAATTTTTTTGGCATCTCTTCTAGCTAGCTCCAAGAGTTCCATTCAAATTCAAACAACAATTTTCAGATAAGTTTGATAGGCTATGATCCAGGCCAAGATAACAGTTTCACAAGCTAAAATATACTAGAAGCAAGCAAAGAATTAGCCCTTTTAAGTAGAGAAGGGATTTCATTATCTGAATTCTATTTTAAAATTGCTATACCTCTCTCTCTCTGCTTCAGTTTCCTCATCTATAAAATGAAGCTCTCTCTAGATCCCTTCAGCTCTATTGTATTGAGTTTTTGAACCAATAGACATATTCAAGGATACAAGTCAGCAGAATTTCAACCTCAATCCACTAATTACATGGGTCACATACTAGAAAATGTCTTAATTCCTCAAAGACTAAGAGGTCAGTAGTTTTCAGTCATGTCCAACTCTTTGTGATTAATTGGGGTTTTCTTGACAAAGACATGGAATAATTTGCTATTTCATTTTACAAATGAGTAAAATAAGACAAACAAGGTTAAATTTTAAAAAAAATCCCAGATTATGTCAGTACAACTTTTAATAATCATTTTCTGACATTTGATGATCCATGCCCTCTCCCTCCATTCTAGCCCTCCCACTTTCCCAAGCTATCACATAATATGAATAAACTATACCTCCATGTTTATCATGTTGTAAAAGAAGATCCATAATGCTTACACTAGAAAAAAATTCATGGAGAAAATAAAGTGAAGAATGGTATGCTCCAATGTACATTCAGACTTTGCCTACTAAATCTCCTTTTGAAAAATTCCAGTCACAAACAAAGTGTAAAAAAATTTACACCAACAAAAATAAGCAAAAGTTCATTCAAACTCTGGTCATGCTAGCCAGTGAGGTCAGAGGATTCAGAGAGGTGAGGTGTGGTGCTGGCAATGGCCGTCCAAATTCCTCAATTGAAATAGGGCTGACAGAAAACTGAAGATGCAGGACGAAGGATATTTAGGTACTAGCTGTGATTCCCTGCTTCTTTTTTGCTTGGAGCCTCCCTCTTGGGGTTGGGTTATACAACAGGGTATTAGCCCAGATGGACAAATCACAGGCTGAAGTGAAGGTTGAACATTTGCCAGCTTGGGAAAATAATCTCCTTATTTGATATTGAATCTAAATCTGCTGCCTTAGGAGTAATGAAACAAGATTCTTCCTTTCTGGGGACTCTAGCCTTGACCTTCACTCCTGGTCACTATTGTTTATTCATGGTTATATGTTTAGCTTGCTGTTTAAAAAGAAAAAGTGACATCTCAGTGGGGTGAGTAGTGTTGGTACACAAACTAAGTATAGGCATAAAAATGTTTTGTTTTTTTAAATTCATTCAGTCATCCCCCTCCTTTATGATACTTTACCCTTCCTTCCTCAAATGGTACAGTGGATAGAGTAGATAGAGTTCTGGGTCTGGAGACTTATCCATCAGGAAGACTCATCTTCCTGAGTTCAAATCTGGCCTCAGACATTTCTAGTGGTGTAACTGGGCAAGTCATTTCACCTTAGTTTATTTCAGTTCCTTCATATGTGAAATGAGGATGAAATTAAGACCTACCCACCAGGGTTGTTATCAAGATAAATGAAACAATATTTGCAAAGCATGTTCTAAGCTTTAAGTACCATTTAGGCCAATGTAAACTATTATTGTCATTGCCACATAAAATGGCAAGTCACACTTTTATTTGCCAAAGTTCATTTTAAAAACTTACTTTAACATATAGCATTGGTGAGAAAAAGCCTGATGGGGAAGCCAATAATGGGAAAATCTCAGAAAGCTCAGGATTTTTATGAGGAATAGCAACCTTCAAGGGCATTAACTAAAAGCTTCCCTTGTTCCCTAGAGGTGCTAAACAATGTCACTTCCAGTTTTCATCAAAAGCTCTCTTCAGAAGAAGAAAGAAGAAATTAGAGGTAATCAAACCATGTTTGCAAAAGGAGGAACAAAAAGAAAATTACCCAAAATCACTCAAAATGCCAGTAACGAAGCACAAAGAAACCAATCAAAGTCTAAAGTAAAAAAAAAAAAAACATCTAGCCCAAATACCAATATGTCAGGAATATTAGAAGAGACTTGGAAGAAAATTCAATGATTCAATTATTGATTGCAAATTTAGGAGCCAATTAGCTAATCCACCCAAAACATAAAACTTCCTAAAATGAAACAATATAGTTCCTTCTCTTCTACTTAGTTTCCAAAATGCACATTCAAAATATTTTAGCCAGAATTCTAGTTAAAAAAATATATCATTGTCATTTTATTTCAAAAGCAATTACAGTAAACTTTGTATCAAATACCCTCTTTAATGGAGTTCTAAAACTATTGGCATTTTTTGTACTTTCACTATACGATGGCAAATGACTGTCATAATAGTTTCTCCAAGATGCTAAAGGAGTTTCCAAAGCAACAAAGAAAAGTCTAAGGACTCAAGTATAAGTACTTAAACTCATATTTTAATTATGCACAGATTAGTAAATCATTCATGATATTTAGGGTAACTTCCTTTGAACCAAAAAAAGTCTACCATTATGTATTATGATTATGTATTATGTATGTATAAAGTATTATGATTAAAATTCACTGGAGACTGTATATTAACTTATAATTATTTATTATTAAAAGTTAGAGAGAGAAAATCACACGATTACCTGACTTCACCTAATTTTCTCAGTTTGCCACATTGCCTCATTCCACCAGCAGAAAGCCCAACACCCAAAAAGAGTCCATGATTACTCCATCCCCTTTCTTATCAAGCCAGTTCTGCCATTCTTCCTGGGACTCTCCAGTTGGATAGACTTAACCTCAGTTCCAATCCAAGCCTGATCTTTAGATGCCACAGGTCATGTGGGACTAAAACCAGCCCCTTCCAAGTGGCCAGGGAGCCATGAGATGCCTAGTTAAAGGGTGGGACTGATACTAACCAAAATAGATTTTCAAATGCAACAAAGGGGGGTACACTTTATAATAGATTCATGTGCATGTCAGTTAACTATGACTTTCACTTTTTATTTTATTATTTATTATTTATTTAATTTTTTTTATTATTTGCCCAAGACCTCCCTTGTAGCTAATAAGGGAAAGCACCGAAAAACTTCCTTGAAATGTCATTTTACTCTTGGGTAAATTTTTTAAAATAATTAATGTAGTAAGGGAGCTTAGAAGTCCAACAACAGCATTCTGATGAGCTCTTACCTTGACTACTGATAGAAGGCATCAAGAGGAGAACAAAGTAGTGTGACCAACACTGCCTAGCCTCACCAAGCATCAAAATATTTCTTGGCAAAGCCTATATCTGATAGGTATGGCCCCTCTTCTTTTCCTTTTTCATTTTTTTCAATATCTAGCCAGCCCCAGGTCATTTTTCACAACTCATTCAGCTATCCACCAGGAAACCAGGACCACCCCAGTTTTGCTGTGTGCCATGCCACTATTAGTATACTCCAATGTTCTTTCTACCTCTTGTTCTTGGCTCTGGATTCAGTAATCATCACATCAATATCATTGGAAAGTGTGAGGCAATCAACTGCCTATTGCTCCACTCAGAATTTGAGTGTCTACACCAAATATTATACATACATTAGAAAACTCATTAAGGAAATATAACGGGGGATGACATGCTTTGATCTGTACTCAGACTCCAACAGTTCCTGTTGGCTATGGATGGCATTTTCATCATGAGTCCCTTGGGGTTATTTTGGAGATTTGCTTTTTCTAATGATAGTTTAGTCCTTCATAGTTAATCATCACATAATATTTCTGCTACTGTATACATTGTTCTCCTGGTTCTGTTCACTTCACTTTGCATTAGTTCATTTAAGTCTTTCCAGCTTTTTCTGAACTTGCCCTCTTCATCGTTTCTTATGGCACAAGAGTATTCCATTACAATCACATAACTTGGACATCCATTCCCCAAGTGATGGACAACCCCTCAGGGAAACTATTCTTTTTAAGGGCAGCATTTGAATCACTGCTACAGTAAGTTCTTTGGAATAAGAAGAGAGTGGGCTTAGACTAAGGATTGTTGTGAGGAAGATTGAGGAAAAGGACCATAAAGACAGCCCTTGCACAACTCCCCATTGAAAGAAATTGTTTCTAGAATTAAGATTAATAGATATAGAAATTCATTCCAGACATTCATGGATCACTTCCATTCATATTTCTCTAAGACCTTCTTCTAATCAGGCAAAAAGGATTGAGGTTCTGACCTCCCATGAAGCAGAATTCCTGCCATATTTTAAGAATGATCTCTAACTAGTTCTATGGATCTCTAACTACCCTGTGCCATTCATTGGAGATACACAAACAGGAACTTTCTCCTTCTACTTAAGCCAAAAGATTTCATCAATTTTAGTACCATTTTAGTTGGGTAGGAAACTAATGACAAGAAGAAAGGGTCCACAAAGAATTAGATCCTAAGGGGATATTTTTAAATGGAGAATGAATGAATAATTTATGGTAAATGAACATAATGAGATATTATCATGCCATAAGAAATGAGGAAGGTGATGATTTAGAGAAACTTAGGAAAGACTTCAAATCTTAGCATCATTCTGCTAACTCAGCCTTGAATTCTCAACTGCTTCCTACCTTCTTCCTACCTTCCTACCTTCCTGTCTCTTTCGTCTCTGATTGGAAGGCTGGAAGGTAAAATACTAAAATTCTCCCAAAGATGGCAGGAGTTGGACTTTGTAGCTCACTAGCCACTTTCCATCTGTATTTCTGCTTTGTTTGAACTCCATAGAACTAGATACCCATGTGTTGGGTACTCCCATGTGTCTCTTCCCCTATCCACTACTTTTTAACTTCCCTTTTGTGTGTTGTCTTCCCTCATTAAATTGTAAGCTCCTTGAGAACGAGATTGTCTTTCTTATTCATATTTACAGCATATAACAAACATTGTGTCTGGCAAAAGTAGGCACTAGCTATGTGACCCATATGGGAGAGGTAGTAAGTTCATGAACAAATTCCAAGTCTGCTCTTCCCCAAGTGCATTTCCACCCACACACATACCCCTAAATTTCAGCCAGCTGCTACCAATTTGCCAATGGGTGTATGTGGGATCAGAACCAAAAATTGATGCAGCTTAAGGCATGTGTTTCCAAAGAGTAGCAGATAATTCAGTTCCACACTCTTCTGGAGGCAATATAGTGTCTGTGTGACCTACCTGAGAGTAGGTAGATGAAGATAAGGGAGGCTGGGATCCTGACTACTTCCCAATCAATCTAAAGGGCTCCAAGAAAACTTCATTCAGTAGAACAAAAACAAATGTTTGGAAATATAGCTTAGAAACTAAAGTTAAAGGGGAAAGACAGTAAGGGTGGGAGTGAGGAGGAGTGGGATCCTAAGTTAAAACACTGTCACCCATGATTTTTTGAACTGGTTGATTCCCTGCCAAAACCTTTGCTAACTAAAATCAGACTGTTACTGACTCCAGGATAACTGGAGCTTCTTCCCTCAAAGTTTTCTTTGCTTTCAGTAGATAATGGATTTTTAAAATCTTTTTTGCTAAATTTTGTCTACACCGAATTGATATGTCTAATCCGTTTATTTTAGTCATTTTAATAACTTTATTGTTGCCTCAATCTTGAGTCTATGAACTTTGAAAATCATAAATTCATTACTCTTGAGGATTTCTCCTGACTCTCGGGACTTTCTATTTGTCATGCCATAAAAACCTATAAGTCCATTTCTTACATAGGAAGTACTCTCCACTCTCTCCCTCTGATTGGCAGGTTCCTCACAGACACTGCATTTTGAAAGGATGACCAGAATGACTATTTCTTTATTCAGACTGCACTCCTGACTCTCACCTCTGGATTTTCACTACCATATACAAGACACCTTTAGCTCTTCACTCTACTTTTTTCAACTAAATTTTTTTAATGTATTATCTTGCACCATAAGAAGGTAAACTCTTTAAGGATGGGGACTATCTTGATTTCTGCTTGTATTTGTATTTCAAACTTCAATGCTTCAACTTAATAAATGTTTGTTGACTTATAAAATTATAGCTAGATGTCAGTCATTGCAAAGAATGAATCTTCTAAAGTAGACTCATGAATCCTAATTTTTTTGAAGTTATAATAATATAAACCATTGCCATCAGTTCTGACCCAGTAGAAATATACACTGGAAATTTTAATAATTCCACCATTTCAGTGTATTCATTAGTCACAGGACTAATCAGGCCTTGGTATAATAAATATCTAAGGCTATATTCAGCATTATTGGTATGTGAGAGTATAACATCCTCCACCCAGAACAATGCTGGCATATCAGCAAGAGGCAGGTGTGGAGAAGGATAGTAGTCTTCCTGGAATACCAATGATTTGTGTAGACAGACTATCATATGTTGCCTCCTAATCTAGTACTAGCCTTCCAGGCAACCTCTGTTCCTGAAGTAACTTTTCTATTCCACTCACTCCCTTGGATTTCAGTGCTCTAAGGGAACTCTGGTAACAACCCAATCTAGGTTTCTGATTTATACTTGCTTACCTCTTCATTTAAAATCCATTCCCTTTATGCCATAGAGGGCTGATTAAATATTGGGAACACTACTAGTATACTTGACCATATCAATAACAAAGCCAACAGAAATCATGTCATTCTATCTATAGATGCAGAAAAGGCTTTTGACAAAATACAACACTCATATCACTGTGATACATCACATGTAGGGCTCCTAAGAAACATGAAAGATCAGTAGGAAGGCAGTATAGATTCAAGAAAGGCTCAAATCATACTACAATAATTCCTATTTAAAACACTAGATGGGGGCAGCTGGGTAGCTCAGAGGATTGAGAGTCAGACCTACAGATGGGAGGTCCTAGGTTCAAATCTGATCTCAAACACTTCCTAGCTGTGTGACCCTGGGCAAGTCACTTAATCCCCATTGCCTACCCTTACCACTCTTCTGCCTTGGAACCAATATACAGTATTAATTCAAAGATGGAAACATTAATTAATGGAGCTTTTCTTAAAATGATACATTCTATCTTTTTAAAACCATCATCGAGTAATAGGGACAAGCTAGAAATCTTCCCAGTAAGAACAGGGGTGAAGCAAGGATGTCCATTGTTACCATTTATGTGATATTGTACCAGAAATGATAACTATAGCAAAAAGAAAAGAAAAAGAAATGGAAGAAATTAGAATAGACAATGAAAAAACAAAACTACCCTCTTCATAGATAATATAATAGTATACTTAGAAGTTCCTAGAGAATCAACTAAAAAAATCTGTTGAAATAATTAATGACTTTAACAAAGTTGCAGGATATAAAATAAACCCACATAAATCATCAGCATTCTATTCCTTACCAACAAAGCCCAATAGGAAGAGATAGAAAAAGAAATGCCATTTAAACTAAATGTAGATAATATAAAATGCCTAGGAGTCTACCTGCATATTTATTAGTTGTGTAACCCTGGATGAGTCATTTCACACTGTTTGCTTCAGTTCTTCATCTGTAAAGTGAATTGGAGAAAGAAATGAAAAACCACTCCAGTATCTTTATCAACAAAATCCCAAATGAGGTCACAAAGAGTCAGACAGGACTGAAAAAAAAAATGACTCAACAAACTCTACGATTTCTCAGTGCCTCTAGGATTTTCCTTCTCCAATCCATCCTCCTAATAGTTATCAAAATAGTATCCTTATGACACAGATCTGAGCATAATCAAACCCTGACAATATAAGATAAAAGAAACTCTGGAACCCATATTGTAAAGATCATTCCTATGAAGAGGGTATAGACTTAAAAAGGTCATAAAATTTTGTGGCAAAGACATCATTAATAACTTTAGAAAAAACAGTCTTGATTTTGGAGTAGTGGTATCAGACACTGTTTAGCAACTGTCTGAGAATGAAAGTAGAGGCAGATAATGCAAATTACTTTTATTAGGGACTAAATTTAACAAGGAATATAGGAAGATAACTTGATAGGATGGTAGGGTCAAATGAAGGAATTTTTTAAGGTCAGTTCATCAGCCTGCTCCAACTTACCTTTCCAAACTCATTTTACATTACACCCATCACATCTTCTATCTTCTAGACAAACTAGACTATGAATTTTACCCTAAATTTGACATTTTATCTCCTATGTCCATGTATTCACATGAGCCTCCTATATTATATATTTATACATATATATAATATAAATATTATAGAATTTAGGAGGTATATATATATATATATTTGCTGAATGACGCCTTCTGTGGGGCATCTTTCTTATATATATATATATATATATATATATATATATATATATATATATATATATAAAAGAAAATAATAAAAGAAAAGAAAAAGAAAGAATTCTCAAATAACCTTAAATTTAACTGTTCAGAAACAAGGTCTTTAAATGATCAAGAGAAAGACTTTATAATAAATGGAATAATAATAATGAATTATAAAGAATAATGGATAATAAAAATGAATATTTTAAAATAATAAAGTTATATATTATAATTATAAATTAAAAATTATATATGTATATATATATATACCTCCTAAATTCTATCTTCTCAGAACCCTTCTCTTCCATCAAGGCTAAGCTTAGGTATCATCTCCTTCATAAAGCTTTCCTCAATTTCCCCAAATTGTCAGTCATCTTTAAATTCCTTGTTATCATACATATCTTTCTAATATCCTTCCAGGAGAATGTATGTTCCTTAATAGCAAGGATTGTTTCATTTTTTCCTTCTGTTTTTATTCACAGTGGCTTTAACATTGTGGACATCTGATAAAATTTTACTGAATTTAATTTCATCAACCCTGGAACCCAGAAAAGTCTATATGAATACTGGCTCATACCATTTAGTTTGTGCAATACCCCACAAGTTTTCAGAGGTTTGTGAATTTGATGATTAGACTGACTAGATCCATAGAAGGATAAAAGGGAGAGAGGGGATAAGGGGGGAAATATTTCAATTATATCCTCAAATAATCTTATAATGCTGCCCAAGCATATTGAAATATTCCAAGTCATCTTTTGTCACAATACACCAGCTATGTGTCAGAATGGAGGATCGTCAATGTGATATACCACAAAGGTCTCCTAAGAAGCACGACAGATCAGCAGGAAGGCATTATAGATTCAAAAAAGGCCCAGGTCCTACTACAATAAATTAACATCCCCTCAATCTAAAAACAAATTAATTTATAGCAACACATTAATTTCCCAATATATAATAGTCCCCACATTCTCCATCTTAATAAGATCTCGCACCACATTGTTGAAGGTCTTCTGGTGGCAGAGGGATTATGTGATCATCTGTTTAAATCTTGAAGGGATTTTAGGAGTCATCAGATCCAGCTTCCTAATTTTATCAATAATGAAATGAGGCCGAAAAAAGTTAAATAATTTCCCCAAGGTCACACAGGTAGAAAAGCCAAGACTGAAACCAGACCCTCAAAATGACCTGAAGACTTCCAATTAACCAGTCTCTTTCTGGATACATACACACACACACACACACACACACACACACACACACACACACACACACACA